>NC_141891.1:3009398-3159743 GCF_030686135.1 Camelina sativa | reverse complement strand
CTATATGGCTGGCAGGTAGGTTGGTGGTCAGGTATTTCAGAAGATGTCAAAGATCCTTTTGGTCTTATTGTTCAAATTACTGCAGAGCATGGAAGATATGTGGCACGAAGTTATAATCCTCGGTACTTTTATCTATCTTCTTTGCTTATCAATTTATCTGTGTATCAAAACGCCAAAAATTTATAGGTCCTTCTTTGTTTTGAAAGATTGTGTTATATGACAACCCTTTCTCTTTCAGGCAACTTAGTACTTCTGCTGCTGGTGCTCCTCTTTTTGAAATATTTCTGACACATGATGGAAAAGGGAACTACAAAAAGCAGGTTCTTTTACTCCTTAATCCTAGGGTGTTACTGTCCAAATTGAGTAATTGGGGTATTCATTGGAGAATCATGTTCCGGTTTAGTTGATGAACTTGGGGGGTATGCTTCATTTGGTTCTTTATAGGAAGCTGAATATTTTCAGTAGATAGCAAAGTGTGATTTCCCTACGTTATCTCTCAAGACGAATGTTTACAAATTATCTAGATGGAGTGATATATTTCGATGTTAAACTGGGATGTGTGCTTCTTCAGGCTGTGTACTTGAAATGGAAGGAGATTTTTCCAGACGTACCTACTATGCCCTCCAGAACTTTAAATTCTGGTAGGTTTTTGACTTCACCGGGAAGGAAGGAAGATACGGGTAATATTGTCGTCGAGAGTAGTGAAGATGAAGAGAGTGATAACTCAGATGATGATTCTGATCTCCTTGAGGAATCTTCTGGTTTCCAAAGTTTCCTGCGAGATATGATTCCTGGGGTCAAGGTCAAGGTTATGAAAGTAACTGCGCCAGGAAGGGTGGACAAGGATTTCATCTCAAAAGTTATTGAGCAGATAGCTGATGAGGAAGATGAAGAGGAAGATCTTAATATAGAAGATATAGATGTGGAAGACAGCACTAAGGCTGAAATCGATGAAAAAGATGCTGACATCGAATTGGAATCTGTGACTGATGAAATCGTTGACAACAAAGGAGGGAGAGAAATCGCAGTTAAATTTGTTATTGGCGATATTGTTGATCGGCTTTCTGGAAACCAACCTCTTAAAGAGTCGCTTCGATCCCCTGCCAATCTGGAATCTGTGGAGAAATCTTCGTTTTATCTTCGCTTAGAGAAAGACTTAAACGTACAAGAGTCTAAGGGTGTAGAAAGTACACTAATTGATGGAAAAGGTAGCCGTCATAGTAGACGTAGGATTGATAACATTATGGTTGATCTGGCCAAATCAATTGAGAAAGAGAAGAAGATTTCTGTCAAGGTTTGTTTTGCTGTGTTTATTGGCTATTTTCTTTCTTCTTGTTTTACCTCAAAAAGGGAGCCGCAGCTTATTCTAGAAATCCATGTTACAGATGCTGAAGGATGTTGGGGAACTATTAAGCCTCACTCTCAGCCAGGCTCAAAACCGTCAACAGTTGTCGGGTTTGACGAAATTCCGTCGCATTGATGTGACACCATCACTAGATCCTTTGGACGGTGAGTGAGTAAATTGATTGAATGTGCGTTGTTTTGTGTCTCTCTAAAGAAAATGGACATTAATTTTGAGTCTATGCGATAGAAGACTTTCAATTTTGTAACTTTCCTTGAAAATACCATTTTCTCACATCAGGTCTCAGTATGAAATGGATTTTAATTTTCATGTTCTTCTCTATCCAGGACTTTATATTGGCGCACATGGGCTGTATACATCAGAAGTAATCCATTTAAAACGCAAATTTGGCCAGTGGAAAGGTGGAAAGGAGTCTAAGAAGCCAACAGATATTGAATTTTATGAATATGTCGAAGCTGTGAAATTAACCGGAGATCCTTATGTGCCTGCTGGGAAGGTTAGCTTTATGTTTTTTTTTCTTGTATGAGGTATTAAGACAGATATGAAAACTTGTAGTTTTTATGGTCACTGTTAAGAACTTGCGTAATCAAAGGACTGTGTTACCAATCTGGTAAAAAAAAACACGCTGTTACCTTTCTGGCTACATAGGAAAGCAGTATTATCATGCAATAGTCACTTGGTTGTATAAATAATATCCTTCTTTTTTTAGTAACTCTTCCATACTACTTTTCTATTGCCATATCATGATGTGTGCCTTACCACAGTCTTATCCCATGACAGGTTGCATTTCGGGCAAAGATTGGTAGACGTTATGAGCTCCCACATAAAGGACTCATCCCCGAAGAATTTGGAGTGGTGTGCTTAAAATGCTATTCAGATTTATCATTAAGTTCTATGTTCTTAACTTCTTATTGAAGTTCTGGTTTGTGTAGCTTCATAATAGAGATTTTCATAAAAATGCAGATTGCCAGATATAAAGGACAAGGTAGGCTTGCTGATCCTGGATTTCGTAATCCGAGATGGGTAGATGGCGAGCTTGTAATCCTCGATGGCAAGGTTCCTCTCTTCGTCTCTCACTAAACTAAAACTAACTTTTTCATGACGGAAACTTAAAATGTTGACAACTTTTTTGTGTGTGATGTGGTTGATGCAGTATGTAAAAGGAGGACCCGTCGTCGGATTCGTCTATTGGGCACCTGAATATCACTTTGTGATGTTCTTCAACCGCCTGAGGCTTCAAGCCTAGTTTCTTTTTGGTCTTCTGCTCTACAATCGAGGAAGGGTTTTCTTCTGGCTGTAACCATTGTGTAAGTATACTCGTAGATACACAAGTAGATATGAAGTCGAGTCGGCACTGAGAAAGGTGTAACTGAAATGGTTTAGATTATTTGCAGAGTCATGGGATAGGTTATGCCTAGGATAAGATTACTTCAAGATCAGGGTTCACTCTTGTCTTTCTTGAACCTGTATAGAGCTCCTCGCTCTCTCTGGAGCTTGGATTAAGGTGCCTAACTTGCAGCAAGATTTAACACGCAAGAGAGAATCATTGATCACATGCAGTCAAGTACTTGGATTCTGAGACTTTGGTCAGAAAGGAAACTGGATTGTAAAGCTGGTGAAGTTTCTTTAGATGTATATGTAAATTAATGTTTGTTTCTTCAGATATTGCTATTAAAGGATATGTAAACTTGGTAAAGCGTTGTTATGAGATTCCCTGTTGTATAGCTCTGTTTATATAAGGGCAGAAGAGAAGAAATATTTCTTGTTAATACATTTGTTGCATGCAACAATTGCAAAATAGCTCGAGAGAAGCAATGGAAAACATTGGTCTTGGTGATTTATCATTTTAACACACAAACAGAGAGAATCTAAAGATTATAAATGGGAACTTAGGAGGAGGCAGCAGCAGGAGCAGCAGCTTGTGGTGGTGGTGGTCGGAGAGTGATCTCAACCTTGTCGTGAACACCTTGAAGCAAGAGTTCACCTTCGAAAGCAACAATTTTGCGTTTCTTGGCGGCTCTCAATGTCCCAACCAATGCTTCGAAGATGTTGGCACATCGGTCGTCATTGAACAAGACTCCAAACGTCACCTGAACAAATCAATCTTTGAAGATCAGATTCATATCAATCAACCATTTTTATTATATTTTAGATCTGAGCCAGAGAAATTGTGACGATCTTGATTCTTGAGATAAGAGATTGTGGATTCCAGATTGTATAGGGAGATCTAAGAAGAGCTAAAGAAGAAAGAAAGAGAGAGAGACCTTGTAAGAGCCATCGGTCTGACGAGAACCAAGACGATGGATCTCTTCTTCCAGTTTCTGAATCTCTTCTTCTACGTTCATTCTTGTCTTTCTTTCTTCTTCTTCCTTATTAGATCCTTAGAGAGAATGTTGTAAGAAGAAGAAGAATAGGATTGAGCAAAAGAGAATCTTTCCAATCTGATGAAGACAGCTTGATTAATGATTTGATGACACATCCTCCAACTTCTTTGTCCTGTCGAAAAACAGATACTCACACTTAACCGGTTTCAAACCTTTTCGTACCGAACAATTGAATAATTTAACCACACCTCGTCCGGTTTAAATAGAACATCAGCCGGTTTAATCTTATGTAGCTCGGTATTATAAAAAAAGTAGTATATATTTGAAACTCTTTTTCGTTTATCTCTCGATTCTCGATCGTGATGTTGTTTTCCACAAATATATATTCGGTTGATTTTGTTAGAATGTGCTTAGTAAGTAGTATATTTATTTTGTTAAAGTTTATGAAAATGGGAGCTTTTTGGACTTTGGGACCTTGGAGATCAAGGTTAAATTAAAAATAAAAATTCATAATGAAATAAAATTTAAGTTTTACTAATAAATAAAACTCTTCATCACGGTTCTAAAACTCCTGCGCAAGTAAAACTAATTTTTATCTTTAATATAAATTCGGAAAAACAAAATACAGAAGAAAAAAGAAAAAAAAAAAAAGAAAAAAGAGGTTAGCGTCGTCTGTATTGTGTGTGATAGATAGAGTTGAGCACGAACCAAAAAAAAAAAAATCAATCAGAGAGAAAAGAGTATAATAATTTGACCATCTCTCTCCAGTTTCTTCTCTTCTCTCTTGTGCACGAACGAACTCTACCCAAATTTTGCCAAAAACCCTAGCCCTCTTGATTCTTTCAAAATTCCGATCCCCCATCGATGACGATTGAGCAAGAAGTCACCGGCGAAACTCCTCCGTCTACGCCTTCTCCCACCGCCACCACCAAGGCCGCGCCGTTGGGATCTTCCGTGATTCCGATTGTTAACAAGCTACAGGACATATTCGCTCAGCTCGGAAGCCAGTCTTCGATCGCGCTTCCTCAGGTTGCTGTTGTTGGTAGCCAAAGCAGTGGCAAGTCTAGCGTCCTTGAAGCACTCGTCGGCCGTGACTTTCTCCCCCGTGGTAATGATATCTGCACTCGTCGTCCTCTTGTTCTTCAGCTCGTCCAGACTAAACGACCCTCTAATGGCGGATCCGATGACGAGTGGGGCGAGTTTCGTCACCTTCCTGAACACACTCGTATCTATGATTTCTCTGAGATTCGTCGTGAGATTGAGGTTTCTTTTTTAATTTCTCTTCCTTTTTGCTCTATCGTTTCTTCTCTAGTTAGCTATTAATTAATGTATGAATTTTCAAATACATGTTTATAGGCTGAGACGAATAGATTAGTAGGAGAGAACAAAGGTGTAGCAGATAAACAGATTCGTCTTACGATTTACTCACCTAATGTATTGGATATCACGCTTGTGGATTTGCCTGGTATTACTAAGGTGCCTGTTGGTGACCAGCCTTCCGACATTGAAGCACGTATTAGAACCATGATCTTGTCTTACATCAAGTCAGATACTTGCTTGATTCTCGCTGTTACCCCTGCTAATACCGATTTAGCTAACTCTGATGCTCTTCAGATTTCTAGCAATGCAGATCCTGATGGTAAGTTCTGCTCACAAGTATCCAATGAAAAGAAACATTTCTTCTTTTGGACATTACTCATCTTTGGTCTTCCTTTGTATCTTTACCGTCTCCAGGTCGTAGAACGATAGGTGTAATCACAAAGGTGCGTATTCCTAGTCCAACGTTTGTTTTAATGTCATTGTAGTTTAGCCGAAAAGATAGGCATCCCTGATTTTCATGTGTTTTACCCAAATTTTTTTGATCATGTTTTCAGTTGGATATTATGGACAAAGGTACTGATGCTCGAAACCTCCTACTTGGGAATGTTGTTCCTCTTCGACTTGGATATGTGGGAGTTGTAAATCGTTGCCAGGAGGTAAACCCATGGTTGCTCAAACGATTATATTTTTTATTTGTTTTTCATTGCGTGGCCCTTCATTTATGTGCCTTGCGTTTTCTTACTTCTGCTTCTGTGCTTATCTGTTTTATGTTTCTCTTGCTATCATATAGTAGGCTGCCTCTTCTTCCTTTATTTATTTTATTAATTTACCTTTCGCAGTGCTTTTTTTTCTTCCAATTTCATCATTTTAATGCAATGGTGATATATTTTTTTTTTGTCTAGTTTTTGTGGTGTCTCCATCTACAGTGTAAAATTTTACTTTAACCTTTTTATGTTATGAACAGGATATATTGCTAAACCGCACAATCAAGGATGCACTTATTGCAGAGGAGAAATTCTTCCGGAGTCGTCCAGTATGATAGCATTTTTTTATTCCCTTTCTGATACTCTTGCTACTTTTCCTGATTATAACAAATTTTTTGGTTCCTACAGGCTTACCATGGTCTTACCGATCGTTTGGGCATCCCTCAGCTAGCAAAGAAGTTAAATCAGGTACTTTCTGCAGTTTTGAGAGTTCTTTTTTTCTTTATTTTCTATCAGTGTTCAGGAAGGCATAAGGGAGACGCTTTCTCTATGTTGAAATATCTTATATGGGATGATGTTGGAGTTTTATTTGCATTACTCACATTTTAAGGCTACTTACATGGCTTGTGTGGATTCTACCCTAGTCTGGAAAAGGGCCTTTGCAGGATATTTTTTTGCCCTCACATGTATATCTTCTGATGAAACAGGATCATATGATAAATTCGTTTTTGTTTTTTTGAGAAGTCCTTTTTTTCCTTTCTTACTTCTAATAGATAGCATGTCGTATATTTCATACCTGAGATTGGTACTTATTATATTAGAACATGTCTAATGGAAGCTAGCCTTTCTGTTGCATTTTTTCTAGATCCTTGTTCAACATATCAAGGTGCTGCTTCCCGATTTGAAGTCGCGTATAAGTAATGCTTTGGTTGCTACAGCTAAGGAGCATCAGAGCTATGGTGAAATAACTGAATCCAGGGTATGTATTTTACTGCCCAATTAGCCACCCATTTATCATAATTTATTATTAGCAATAACGCTGTTATTGGCTTTTGTACCATTTGTTCCATCTTATGGTGTCGCTTGCTTTGAGTCTTTTCATTTGAAGACCTTTTACTCATGTATGTGCTCAGAGTTCGTGACATTCATAAAATTAGCATTTGAAGGTGTTCTTATTTGTAGGAAAGATTGTCGGCCAATGAGTACTTAACTTGTTTAAAGGATTTACATTTGAAGAGACTTTCTTACAATCTCCTTTTTAATTTCTTTATGACATGCTTCATGTCTATGAGTTTTCTTTTATTTTTACTTCAACTAGTCAAGCTTACCTATTTTGTGGGTCTTAACTATCCTTGAAATTCTTAGGCTGGTCAAGGAGCTCTTCTCCTCAACTTTCTCTCTAAATACTGTGAAGGTAATATCTGAAGACGATATTGCAGTTGAGACAATGGATATTTGTTATATGTTTTGGATGGTTCATAGTGAGTCTCATGGCTAACTGTGTTTAAACAGCATACTCTTCATTGCTGGAAGGGAAGAGTGAAGAAATGTCTACGTCCGAGCTCTCTGGAGGAGCAAGAATTCACTATATTTTTCAGTCAATCTTTGTTAAGAGTTTGGAGGTTCGTTTGTACATCTTTAACCTTTTTCCTTGAGCTAGAACCGTTGTTAATTTGTTATAAATTACCTTTAGCCAATGCTTGCCCTTACTTTTATTTGATACACTTATGATCTTCGATGTTCAAGGTTCATTTCATTGACATAGATAGAGAAACTTTACACCTTCGAACGACAATATAAACTTTTACCGAGCTTCGGCTCTGCTATATTTCTTAGTTTAGGTAGTGACATTATCCACATGGAAGTAATGTAGTATATTTCTGACTTTGAGCTCTTTGAGGCATGGCGTTTTACTACTAAATGCTTTCTAGGGAAGACTTGTTCCCAGTTTGTATAGATGTTGAGTCCATACGACGTTCAATTGTCAATTTGAGTATCTGAACTTTTATTACTTGATCAGTTCCTTGTCTGTGTATGTTTTCGGAGCTACATGACGTGGATTCCTGTAAATTTAGACTGATTGACTTGCTTCACATTGCCTCTTCAGGAGGTTGATCCATGTGAAGACTTGACAGATGATGATATTCGGACTGCAATTCAGAATGCAACTGGTCCAAGATCCGCATTATTTGTTCCAGATGTAGGTTTCTTAACATGTTTCAGCATGTGTAGAAGTTATCCTGGTTGTCAGGGCTTCCAAGCATACATATGTTTCTCTACTTTTTCCACTTGCCATGATATCTAATTACAGTCTTCTGATTTCATTCTATTCTGCATAGGTACCATTTGAAGTTCTTGTTAGGAGACAAATATCTCGTTTGTTAGATCCTAGCCTTCAGTGCGCTAGGTTCATTTTTGATGAGTTAATAAAGGTAATATTTTTTTGGGCTTGTTGTTGATAAATGATAACATTCATTTCATTTTCTTCATAAATTTAATTTTCTCTACAGATTAGCCATAGATGTATGATGAATGAGTTACAGCGATTCCCAGTCCTGAGAAAGCGCATGGATGAGGTTATTGGGGATTTCCTGCGAGAAGGTCTTGAACCCTCAGAAGCAATGATCGGAGATATCATTGATATGGAGGTTTGTTTTGTGATTTGAAAATCTTTAGAATTTTTTTCCCAAGAATTTGTTTGAATTTGAGTTGTTGAATCTTTTTTTAATCTTGAGCGGTGATTTCCTCGCTTTTGATTGATTACTTTATTCTAAATTGTGAACTAAATTATAAGTGCTGGTGGTTGTCATGATTGCTTTAATGGTGGTGTTAATTTCTTGAATATCGTTTGCAGATGGATTACATAAACACTTCACATCCAAATTTTATTGGTGGAACCAAGGCCGTGGAAGTTGCAATGCAACAAGTGAAGTCTTCGAGGATTCCCCATCCTGTGGCAAGGCCAAAAGTATGAAGTACTCTGAGCACGTACATTAAAATTGGTTTTTTTTCTTATATGCTCTGCACTGTTTCTTATAGATTAAATTTTCGTAGCAGGACACAGTGGAGCCTGATAGAACATCTACTTCCGCGAGTCAGGTGAAATCTAGATCCTTTCTCGGTAGGCAAGCTAATGGAATTGTTGCTGATCAGGTATGTCATTTCAAATGTTTTATCATCGTGCACTGTGGGTTGGCCCTATAGATCTATGAGCAAATAAGACATTTTCAAGTAAAAGAGCGACTATTTGACACTTAACTCATTACTTGTTCTTAGGGAGTTTTATCTACAGATGCTGAAAAAGCCGCACCAGCTGGTAATACTTCCATCGCTGTCATTTTTAGCCTTCCTTTTCATCATATCTTATCTTGATGAGCTAATAGCTTATATCTTATCTTGATGAGCTAATAGCTTATATTTCTGGGTAGATTTTGATTTTGGTTTTATTGATATATGATAGCAAATGCGAGTGATACAAGGTGGGGTATCCCTTCAATTTTCCGAGGGGGTGATACTCGAGCAGTAACTAAAGATAACTTATTAAACAGACAATTCAGTGAAACTGTTGAGGATATGTCTCATAACTTATCGATGATCTATCTAAAAGAGGTGTGTCTCCTGTGCTGTCTTAGATGATTCATATTGTCAATATGTGCTTAACTGTTTGACTCATACTGTTTGCTTTGCTTTTGAAGCCCCCAGCTGTCTTGAGGCCTTCGGAAACCCATTCAGAACAGGAAGCAGTTGAGATTCAGATAACAAAGCTGTTACTAAAATCATACTATGACATTGTAAGGAAGAATATTGAGGACTCGGTACCAAAAGCAATCATGCATTTCCTGGCAAGTACCCTCATCGCTTCCAAGTTTTTTACAATATATCAGCACCTTGATATCTGATTCCTTTTTTAACTTCTCTCTTAAAAAGAGTCACAATGATAAGCAGTTCGTCTATCTTGTGCAACATAACTTTGTTGTTATATTTAAAGTAACCGAACATCGAAGATGCTGATACTATTTCTTTATAATGCTTCAGGTAAACCACACAAAACGTGAGCTGCATAACGTCTTCATCAAGAAGCTTTACAGGTGTTGCATTTGTTTTTTTTATTCCTCACATATGTGTTTGGATTAGTCTCTTGGAACTGACTAGTTGTGTCATCTGGTGCAGGGAGAACTTGTTTGAAGAAATGTTGCAAGAGCCAGAAGAGATAGCAGGTAAACGGAAACGTACGCAGGAGACTCTCCACGTTCTTCAGCAAGCTTACAGGGTATGTTTCTCCAGCCAGAACTAATTCTGTACATTCAAGTGTCATTTAACCAAAAAAAAACTTAAACTGTTCCATCTCAATAATTTCTATTTGATATTCATCTAACCACCATATGTTTTTTGTGGGTTAAACAGACACTAGATGAGTTGCCTCTGGAAGCAGATTCGGTGTCAGCAGGGATGTCAAAACATCAGGAGTTGCTGACATCTTCAAAGTATTCCACAAGCAGTTCACACTCAGCATCATCTCCCAGTACTACAAGAAGATCGAGAAGAGCAGGAGATCAACACCAAAATGGATACGGATTCTAACATGATTCAAATATCGAAAATCTCTAGACTGTGATAACGCATTTCATTCATTTAATGGCTCTCTCAGGTTTTGGTTTTAAATTTATGTGTTGGTTAAATGAAGAATTTATATAGGAAATACTGGGACAGTGTGGGTTTTGGAGCCTGCATTGGTTTGACTGTTAAAGGGAGTGGAGGTGATATATAGGTTTACTATTTGTTTCGAATGCTCCCTGCAAACAATAACGGGAAGCAAACTCTTTCACTCCGATTTCTTGCGATGGCTTTAACTTAATAAGTTGTATTACATATCGGTCCACATAACCTTTTTTCTTCTTTTTTGGACATCTAAGTTCCATATCAACATGACGACCTTATAAATTGTAGACTCTTTACTCTTTGTGCAACGAGAGATTTGGAACATTTTACTTATTATTCAACATGGTGCTCGTTTAAGAGTTTTTCGATTTGTTTGGATCAGCGTGTATTTACACAAAATTCGAACCTACTTATAAAAGGAGTTTTGATATTCGCTTAGTTCCGCCGTTAGAAAGATTCGGACAAAAATGCGATCTGCTGTCTTGTCCAATTGCACTGACTAAAGAGAGAGTAAAAAGACGATTTGCTTACTCTAAGTTCATAAGTGGGCACGTGAGTCCCCACTTTTCCTTGTTTCGATAAAATGCACATCAACATCCACCTGCTGCCACGTATCGAATACGCTTCAACGTAACTCCAAGTTGAAATTTCAAGATTTCCCACAAAACACATTTTCATTTTCTCTGTCTATAAAGAAATCAGAAATCAGAATAAATGATCTGATTTTACTAGTTCATTCATGAGCTGCAGAAATTTGTGACACATTGTTTTTTTCTAGTCAAACAAATTTATGATATATATAAAAGACTAGAAAGTAAGTAAGTAAGTAATAAGCAAGTAGTCACATGGAATTGCAACGATTATTAAATAATAAATCGCATATAACAACCATAATGAATTAACACAGATATAGAGTGAGTGATTATGATTTCTTATAACTTAATCAATACATATAATGGTCGGGTCACAGCAACATTCATCCACCAAGCAGCAACAACACAGAGCCGCTAATCTGCAAAAACCGGGAAACACACACATTAAATACTATCAACAAACATAGTAATTTATTCGTAAATTCCAAAAGATCTTAACAAGTTCAAATTTATCTGATCTTAGTTAACTCCCTAATCTGCAAAGAGTTTAATCATAGAAACGAAATTAATCTAGTGAAACGTAGAAAACAGAACACTTACAGTCCTTCAATAAAACCAGGTTTCCGCTTTGGTGGTGGAGGATAATACTGCGGTGGTACTCCCACCGGCGGCGGTGGACCTTGAGGATAATACTGCGGCGGTGGTCCTTGTGGATAATTTCCTTGTGCCGGGTAAGGATATGCATACTTTGGATCGCTCATATTTTGGCCACAAAATTAACAAGAAAACTAATATCTAAATTATTATAGGTTTTGAGTAGCAAAAACTTATAAAATAAGATGGAAGCACAGGAAATAATTAGAGCGCAAGTGTGTCCTTGTTGTTGACGTGTATTTATATTCGCCAAACAAAGAACACACACACAGCTTGAAGATATAAATTATTAATTATTACAAATCATAATAAAATCAAGCAACGTATGTTTTGGGTAAGAATTTGTGGAGAATAATCTTTGAAAAGTACATTTAACAGAAGTGAAAACACGGTGGAATTGTCAAAAGTGTGTGTAGGAATCTCTACTTTAGTGGAAGATTCGAGAGAAGAGAGGAAGCATCGGTGGTGATCGAAGCAAAGTGGTTTGCTTTTTTTTTTGGTTTTTTGGAATTTCTTATAGAACATATTCTTCTCTTCTTTCTAAAGTTTTTACATTCAGCAAGATTCCTCAAAATACACGTTCACACATGGTTTCTCTTCTCTTTTTCTTTTCAAAGCATCGTTGGAAACTTGGAATATTTGTTCTTTTTTCTCATCTTACTATACCATCATCGGTTAAACCCTAATTATAATTGGTGAGTTATATATAACAAATGTGTTAATATTACTACCCACCTAACCACAATCACAATCAACAGCAGAATAACAATACGAATATCCAATAATAATCCAATAATAAACTAATAGTATAACATAAACAATATCCAATAACCAAACATCAGGAAACATGAAACCAGCAACCTAGCAATGTTTCTAATGATCCAACTCTAGCAACCTAGCAATACCAGACAACATCAAATCGAGTCCCTAGAACATCCTCCTCATCATTGCCTTGATTCCACGATCACACTTTGTCTTTACCTGCACCACAAACACATATTGCAGTCCCTAGAACATTCTCCTCTCCATCTTTCTTTTTTCTCTAATTTTATTTCTTTCTTTTTTTCTTTATTTGTTTTCATCATCTGTTTGCTTGTTTCTCTTTACTTTAGTCTCCATTTTTCTGTTTTTTCTAATTTTATTTCATTCTTCTTTCTTTATTTGTTTTCATCATTTGTTTGCTTGTTTTTCTTTACTTCAGTCTCCATTTTTCTGCTTTATCTAATTTTATTTCTTTCTTTTTTCTTTATTTGTTTTTATCATCTGTTTGCTTGTTTCTTTTTACTTCTGTCTCCATTTTTCTGCTTTCTATAATTTTATTTATTTCTTCTTTCTTTATTTGTTTTCATCATCTGTTTGTTTGTTTCTCTTTACTTCAGTCTCCATTTTTCTTTTTTCTCTAATATTATTTCTTTCTTTTTTCTTTATTTGTTTTCATCATCTCTTTGCTTGTTTCTCTTTACTTCAGTCTCCATTTTTCTGTTTTCTCTAATTTTATTTATTTCTTTATTTGTTTTTATCATTTGTTTGCTTGTTTTTCTTTACTTCAATCTCCATTTTTCTGTTTTCTCTAGTTTTATTTCTTTCTTCTTTCTTTATTTGTTTTTATCATCTGTTTGCTAGTTTCTCTTTACTTCAGTATCCATTTTTCTTTTTTTCTCTAATTTTATTTCTTTCTTCTTTCTTTATTTGTTTTCATTATTTCTTTGCTTTTTTCTCTTTACTTCAGTCTCCATTTTTCTATTTTTCTCTAGTTTTATTTCTTTCTTCTTTCTTTATTTGTTTTCATCATTTGTTTGCTTGTTTCTCTTTACTTTAGTCTCCATTTTTCTGCTTTCTCTAATTTTATTTCTTTCTTCTTTCTTTATTTGTTTTCATCATCTGTTTGCTTGTTTTTCTTTACTTCAGTCTCCATTTTTCTATTTTCTCAAGTTTTATTTCTTTCTTCTTTCTTTATTTGTTTTCATCATCTGTTTGCTTGTTTCTCTTTACTTTAGTCTCCATTTTTCTTTTTTCTCTAATTTTATTTCTTTCTTCTTTCTTTATTTGTTTTCATCATCTCTTTGCTTGTTTCTCTTTACTTCAGTCTCCATTTTTCTTTTTTCTCTAATTTTATTTCTTTCTTCTTTCTTTATATGTTTTCATCATCTCTTTGCTTGTTTTTCTTTACTTCAGTCTCCATTTTTCTGTTTTCTCTAGTTTTATTTCTTTCTTCTTTCTTTATTTATTTCCACCTTCTCTTTGATTGTTTCTCTTTACTTCAGTCTCCATTTTTCTTTTTCCTCTAATTTTATTTTTTTATTCTTTCTTTATTTATTTCCACCTTCTCTTTGATTGTTTCTCTTTACTTCAGTTTCCATCTTTCTTTTTTCTCTAATTTTATTTCTTTCTTTTTTTCTTTATTTGTTTTCATCATCTGTTTGCTTGTTTCTCTTTACTTCGGTCTCCATTTTTCTACTTTCTCTAATTTTATTTCTTTCTTCTTTCTTTATTTGTTTTCATCATCTGTTTACTTGTTTCTCTTTACTTCAGTCTCCATTTTTCTGCTTTCTCTAATTTTATTTATTTCTTCTTTCTTTATTTGTTTTCATCATCTGTTTGCTTGTTTCTCTTTACTTCAGTCTCCATTTTTCTGTTTTCTCTAATTTTTTTTTTTTTTTTTTTTTTATCATATATTTGCTTGTTTCTCTTTACTTCAGTCTTCATTTTTCTGCTTTCTATAATTTTATTTATTTCTTCTTTCTTTATTTGTTTTCATCATCTGTTTGCTTGTTTCTCTTTACTTCAGTCTCCATTTTTCTTTTTTCCTAATTTTATTTTTTTCTTCTTTCTTTATTTGTTTCATCATCTCTTTGCTTGTTTCTCTTTACATCAGTCTCCATTTTTCTTGTTTCTCTAATTTTATTTCTTTCTTCTTTTTTTATTTGTTTTCATCATCTCTTTGCTTGTTTTTCTTTATTTCAGTCTCCATTTTTCTGTTTTCTCTAGTTTTATTTCTTTCTTTTTTCTTTATTTGTTTTCATCATCTGTTTGCTCCATTTTTATTTTTCTCTAATTTTATTTCTTTCTTCTTTCTTTATTTGCTTTCATCATCTGTTTGCTTGTTTCTCTTTACTTCAGTCTCCATTTTTCTTTTTTCTCTAATATCCTACATAAACTATGCAAATTCGTTTAAAAACCACAAATCTTGAGACGGTGTTACTGTTCCGTTAACATATGATGACTAGGATGCTGACTAGCTACAGAACGGCGTCGTTTTCAATTTTTCATATATTAAAAGAAAACACATTTTATTTAAAAATAGCAAGACTAGGAATTGAACCCGGTACCTCTTCTTCGATGAGACAGTCTTACACCAACTTAGTTATTGTATTATTTGTTGTAGGTACAAACGGATATATATATATAAACCTTATGAACAACTAAGAAATATAAACCCTAATTTTTTTCTTCTTCTCTGATTTTCCTTTTCTCCTTGGCTCATTCATTCTGCTGCGTCTCCATCCCTAACTGCAGAGATTGATTTTAAATGCGTCTCCAATTCAATTTCAATCTCAACTTTATGTTGATGTCCCTTTCCCTTTCCCTTTAACAAAATCAAGTTGGACTATTAAAGATCGATATGGAAACATTATTTATAGCAAATTCGATCTAATCCACCGAAGAAATCCCAATTTTTGAAATTCATAAAGAATGATTAAGAAGCCACGATCAGTCACATGTTATCGGAAAAGAGGAAGCAAGAACAGAGAAAACGGTTTTGTTTTCTTAGTTACTTTTCTTAATTTGTGCATCTGCCCTGTATATATATTTATATATGCGGTTGGGTTAGAAACGAATATCACAGTGGTCCAGATGGTTTTGATTCGCTCGTGAGCATCGGAGGTCATGTGTTCAAGTCTTGATTTTGTAGTATTTAACATCGTATTTTAATTTTTTCCCTTTCAAAAAACAAAACGACGTCGTTCAGTAACTCTACGTGGCATCCTAGTCATCATATGTTAACGACATACTAACACCGTCTCACGATTTGTGGTTTTTAACCGAATTTACATAGTTTATGTAGGATATTCAAATTTTATCGTAGTTAATGGGGAAATAGGCACAAATGAAAGTTTCGTGTATGTATGCGATAAAGTAACATAGTTTATGGAGGAATTGGCCGTTTTCCCTTGCTATTATTATATAGATTTGATGATTCACCATTTTGGCATGCAAAAGTTTAGTTGATGACGATTGTTACGAAAAAACATTCAGTTCTTTTTTATCACGAAATTTTATCAATTTTACCAAATTTTAGTTTTCGGATATCAGTTTCTAAAGTCAACCTAATTTATATATAGAGTTAGCACTCAAAAGTCTTTTCTTAATTTGGATATTGTAGTTTTGTATTTAGGTCCCAAGCCATGCCACTAGTCGACGTACACGGTATTGTCGTCACACATTCTTTATCTATATGATAACATCGGAACAAGTTAGGTAGCTATGGTTTCGGCGCAAGTTAGCAATTTTACCAACATGTCACGAAATGATTGGCTCTATTTTGGATATAGTAAACGACCGAAACTTCGGTTTCAATCTTCCTTGGTCCCAAAGAAACAAACACGCACGCATACCTACTCCCTTTCATTCTTTATCCTCTCCCACCCATATTATTAATACACACATCAAATGCAATCTCCTTCAATTTGCACTCAAAACCTCTTCTATCTTTCTCCTGAGTTTAACACAGATTTACATCTATCAATGGCATCATCAGCTGCGATGTTCATGCTCCCCTATCCTCTAATTCAGCAGCTAACAAGAAACAATACTCTGCAGCCACAAGGGGAACCATCATCGCCGCAGATTGTTAAATGTCTTCTTCCGGCCATAAACTCATCGGAAAGTTCTGGTCGCTCGAAGTTTAGTCTTTGGCTATTCGGCAATCCCGCGACGTATGACAAGAGGTTCCAAGAAGCTATTGAACTTAGTTGCCTGTGATCAAGTTTTTCCGTTTCTTTTTATGTGTTTGTATATAAGCATATTGTTATTTCTTCCATAATCTCACCCTGTGTTTGTAATCTATATAATAATGAATTCCATCAAAGATGTTCTGATTAATTTCGTTTGCCAAGATACTTTATGATCATATCAAACCGAACTTACACTGTAAAACATAATGACATAATGATGTTTTTAGTTCTGATGGATTCCACTTGGCCATGTCAGATTCTTTACAGGTTCGAGAATAGCTTCAACCTCAGACAGAGTTTCTTTATCAATCCCCAGACCTTCAAGCTCTGTAACTGCTGCAACATTTTCTTCTACCTGATTCAGATAACATCACATGTTTCATATTTAACTACAATTCTCACATAGATACGGTAAATTTGGGACTTGAGAGGGAAACCCTGAGATTTGGATACCTGTAAGACAGAGCTCATCCCAACCAACACCGATGAAATCTCCTTGTTTGCTAAACTGTATTGCAGAGCTAGCTTTGTGATCTTCTTACCCTTTGATTTGCAATGAGCAACTGCGGCTTTGCATGCAGACTACATAAGAAAATAAAAGCAGCAACGGGTTATGAAATTCATATGTGAGAACAATTTGTTAAGAAAACAATCAGGGTCATCATCCTGTATTTCTCACTGAATCAAAGTAAAATTTCGAACAACGAACAATCCCAAAACCTAGGGATTAACTCAAAAGCATCCCCTACTCTCCCAGACCTCAAATCAACCACATACCAGTCTGCTCATAAATCCTCTACTTAATACTTCCATCAAAGACCAGCTAATAAGTTGATGCCGGTTAGAGAAGCCATTAGGCAATCTCTGAACTCTCTCTAATCATCACAATATAGTTGTAGTCCAAGTTAAGAAACAGAGGAACAGTCAGACTCAAAGTATAGCATTTAAGCCTATCAAAGACAACATGTTTATGCTTGAGAGAATTCTGCAAAGGTATCCTAACACTAGCCTATGTTCCAGTACGAGGGTTATAAAACACAATCACATCCTTTTGTAAATGCCAAACCTTGAGCTCAGGGGAAGCAGGGTGCCATTCAGGAGGACCTTGTTCTGTAAGAAGACCCATTGCCAATGGAGAAGCACTTATCACACCCACACCTTTGCTCTTCAAGTAAGGTAGTAAACCCAACAACGCTGAATCATTTACGCCGTAATGACAGTACGATAATATCACATCTACAGTCCCTGGAGGCACTCGATCAAGAACATAAGTGAAAATATCCAACGGAAGACCAGTGATACCAATGAACCTAGCCTTCCCTTCCTGTTTCAGTTTCTGAAGAGCAGGAATTGTTTCACTCACAATCTGAGCCAGCAACGAAAGGAACAGTTATTAGTAAAAGGTTGATACAAACAGTGAGTGAAAGTAAATAAACAAGAAAGAAAGAAAGAGGTAAAAAAACCTGATCAAGAGACCCGAACTCAATGTCATGGCAATGAAGTATGTCAACATAATCAAGCTGAAGCCTTTCCAAGCTCTCGTCTATGCTCTTTCTTACTCTCTCAGCACTGAAATCAAAACCTTCTTCATATCTTCCACACTTTGTCGCCACAATATAGTCACTTCTAGGGACTTGTAGAGCCTTCAGGGCCTTACCAAGCATTTTCTCAGAAAGTGTTGCTCCATAATACCTAATATGAATTCCACAAGAAACTACATATCGTTAGAGTCTTCGCTAAATTGAAAAATTCACTTCTGACTTGTAACAGTTTCTAAATTTCTAATTCTCACAAAATCAGCAATTCGTTTGAAAATGTCAAGAGATAATCTCCAGCAAAGATTAAGGAGAGAAGTGATTACGGTGAGGTGTCGAAGAAGTTGATGCCGAGTCGGAAAGCCTCCCGCACGGTGGCGATTGCATCATCTTCAGCGACAGGACCGAATACACTGCCGAGCGGAGAGGCACCAAAACCAACGGCGCTAACCTTAAGCCCTGTGTTTCCCATAGGCCGAAGCTCCATTTTCGTCTGAGGAATCGCCATTGTTGAATTGAAAGGATCAAACAAAAGCTTTCGGTGATGAGAGAAGACGACGACGACGACACTCGTCTTTCGGATATTTTCACACATGGTGCTTAACAAACCTAAAATTACAGAAACACCCTTCTTAATTCTCAGTCCAAAATCTAGATATTTGATTTAGCCCCAATACTTCACTAATTTGCACTTTTTACCTTAATCGAAAATACTAGTAATTGATTAAAACAAACATTGGTTTATTAGCTTGATACAGTTCCAAGGAAACAATGGAGAGACACATTATTTGAACTCAAAATCAAGTCATTAAAGAGAGTGATGATGATGATTATGGTTACAAGGCTTTTTCATTTATAAAGCTGCTTGAATCTGCGACATGCCTCTAAGATGTTCTCTCTGTGACCAAAGGCACTAACTCGAACAAACCCTTCACCACCTGGTCCAAACCCACTTCCTGGTGTTGTAACCACATGAGTCTTCTCCAAAATCTCAGCAAACACATCCCATGAGCTTTGTTTCGGGAAGTGAACCCAAACGTATGGCGCGTTCTTTCCTCCATATACATCGTACCCGAGAGAGGTGAATGTATCGATGATTATGTTTGTGTTTTCTTTATAGAATCCAACCACCTTGTGCATTGCCTGCAATGGTTTTTTAAAACAAAAAAAAATGAACTCGTGGGAACTTGTTTAAGTTTCGTGATAAAGACTTTGGCTAATAATAAGCAAACCTCAAGTCCTTCTGGGGAAAGGCAAGCAAGAGCACCAGCTTGTGAGAGATTAGAGGCACCATTGAAGCAAGTGCAGACAATTCTATTGAAGTCCTTTGCAACAGGGAAGCCGTCTGAATAGAGTAGCTGCTTTGGGATGACGGTCCAACCAAGTCGAACTCCAGTGAAACCCGCATATTTACTGAACGAAGCTGTCTCCATAGCAACCTGTAAACGGTTGTCCCCATGATGGAAGTTGTTGAAAAAAAATGAACCTTTCAATGTTATAATCAATCACTCTGTTACCTCTTCTGCTCCAGGGATTTCGAAAATGGAGCGTGGGTTATCATCAGACATGTACATTGCATATGCGGAATCATACACTATTATGGATCCGTTCTTCTTTGCAAATTCAACTAACTGCTTTAGTTGCTCTCTCGTGGCAGCAGCGCCGGTAGGGTTATTTGGGGAACAGAAGAAAATTATATCGGTCCTGCCAACAGTGGATAGGTCGGGAAAGAAGCCATTCTCTGGAGTGCATCTCATGTACTCAATGTTTCCATACTTCTGCACATCGGTGTTAAATTGTCCGGTCTGACCCATAATAACACTGGAGTCAACGTAAGCCTGTATTACCCCAGAGGAAAACGATAAACCGTTAAAAAAAGGTAATATGAAGCAAAAGTAGACAAGACTACAACTGGAATTTCGTTTTATATCTGCCTAATTACCGGATAAGAAGGATCCTGAACAGCAACTGTAGCATTGGAACCAAACATAACCTGCAAGAAGTGGAATCACGAAACAACTGCTCAGCTTTCCTAATCTTGTATCAATTAAAGAAGAATATTCAGGGGATAAAACAAACCTGGAGACGTGAGATATCACATTTAGCTCCATCAGAAACAAAAATGTCATCATCCCCTATGCCAAGCCCGCTGTAGAATGATTTTGCAATAGCAGCTCTAAGTGGCTGTTCAAATGTGTGAAAGCAAGGTTTAGTTTAGATAAATCAGAAAGGCTTAACAAATGAAGCTATAAGATTTTTTAAGACATGAAACAGGTTTAAATCCATCTCTTGAATTTAGCAGCGGTTCAAAATTAACATGACGTGCAAAAGCATAGAATATTGAACCAACAACAAGGATGACACTGACCTTTGCACCTTGTTCAGCACCATAACCACTGTATCCCTCTATTGTGGACAACTCATGAGCTTTCTGCCAGAGGAGAAAACATAATTATTCTCTAGAAATTACATGGTCGAGTACTATAATTTTATAAAAACTAAGCTACCAGAACAATTTCTTTCAAGTTTTAATCGCAGGATCGTAAAAAAGTAGAAATCAAGATATGCCAAAACAAAAAAATGATGAAAATGTATTATTTGGTCAAAACGAACCATAATGCATACTTGGAATAGAGTAAAATCAGTTTAAAATATGTAAAGATATGGAGGTACCTTTGCTATTGCAGAAGTGATCACTTCTGGAATTGGCTCAGTTGTGTCGCCTATTCCAAGACTAATAATTTGTGCATCTGGATATTTCAGCAAGTGTGCAGACCTTCTCCTTGCAATCTGATTGCATTTTCCAAAACAAAAGAGAAGCACCATATTCAATGAGGATATTTTTAAGCTTACTACTACACATGAAATCCAATGGGTATGTCTTATTCATATATCAGATCACTGCAAGCTTTCAAAAAATGTTAACTTTGTACCGGTAAGTGAATAAAGGCCACTCCTTGTGAAAATTTCCGATAGTAGATATTACAAAACTTATATAGTAGTAGCAAGACAGTAACAGGTAACAAACCTCAGGGAATAAGTATCCAGCTTGAAGTTTGGACATGTTTGAATTCCGTGAAACGTTCGTCTTATATTCTACATTAAGAAAAAACAAAAACATGTAAACAGCTAAAAAAGACTCTTAATCATTACAGCAAAAAAAAAAAACAACATGGAGTTATGTTTTGAAAAGAGTAGTAACACTAAGAGTTACCTATCTTCTCTTGCGGGGTTGCAACGCATTTGCAAGTATTGACCCGTTTAGCCATGGGTAAGTAGTAAGCATTGCGAGTTCTGAAAGCAAAAGAAAGATCACAAAGCATAAACCAAACCATCAAAAGATAGATAAAGACACACAAAATCAATGATCATAGTGTGTCATCACAAGCAAATGCACTGTCCTCTGTCCAAACAACGGCTTAATAAATAAATAAAAGCCACTTTAGCACAATTTCAGTTAAGCAAAACCAAAGGACAAGTATAAAAGAGATAAGCAATCATACGGCAGGAGACGAAACTAGAATTAGTTTCTAAAAACTTGTCTTCATCCCCACTAGATTCCTATTAGCAGCAAAGAGAGGGTAAAAGAACAAAAAAACGGACACGCACCTGAGATTAAAATTGGAAGGAGCTAAGAAAGTGGATGAGGAAGAAGAGATCATCGAAGTAACTAATTGATGAGTCGTCGACATTTTTTCCCCGATTCCACAGACACAAATTGCAGCAAATTGTGTCAATAAACGTGTTTTTTTGTTTGGGGTTTTAGAGTGAGTGAGACTGGAGAGATAAAAAAACTAGGGTTCTTCTTCCGTTCTTCGGTTTAGTCCCAAAGTAAATTTAACCCGGTTATTTCCGGTTCGGTTTACTATGAAATTATTTTTGGGATTCCTTTCAATTTGTATTTTTTTTTCTCTGGCTAGCTCCGACGACGACCACGTGCGCCTGATTATTAAAAACTACTATTAAAAAGAAATATTAAATTTGAGAAGCTAATAAATTAATTACTCTTCAGTTCTTTTTTAGATGATTTATATATTTTTTTAGATTTATATGCTAGTATATTAAATGAGAAATACAAATATAAAACTAAAAAACACATATAGAAAATGTTAAAAATTACATGTTTATAGCATTGGTTAAATATAAAATTAAAAAATAGTGTTTATTATTCTTTTTTTCATTCAAATCGTTATATAAAATATAATATTTTTCCAAAAAAACAAATACCTAATATCAAAAATAATTAGAAAAAAAAACTCTTAAAATATATACCTACTAATTTGAATTTATGGTTCGCAAGCAAAATTACAAAAAAAAAAAACTACGACTACGGTTGGAGGTTTCTCCTAGTAGCCTCGTAAACCTCTTTTGCTCTTTCATTCCTACGGAAAAATGCTTTCTTTCTGGACAACAGGGGCAGGGGCCGAAGTGTGGTGTTGTGAGGTTGTGTTTGAGAGGAGTGAAAACAGAGTATTTGCAAGTTTTTATCAAAAATAATTATGTAGTAAATGCTATAACTAGAAAGTTCATAAAAATATATAGACCATCAAATATATTGCGCTTTGATTTTAAAATAAATAAATGACTTTGTACCAAATTAACTCGTTCATTTTCCCTCAAACACAACTTAAGTGACTATGTACTCAAATTTTATCTTTGATCTTCAAGCTATAAACAGTGCAGCTTGATTCTTCTAGGATAAAGAAAAGACTTCCAAGATCTTAGAAGAATCATACTGACATTGTTTAAAAATTTGGGATCAAGGATAAAAATTTAGTGCTTGGTTAGAATATAAATATGTTTTAACGTTTGAGTGTTTGTAAAACGTTTGTAATCATGTTCTTTTTGTGTATTGTATGTGTATCGTTTGGTCCAACTCTTTACTAGTTGTAGTATTGTTTATTTAGTTTTTGCTATTGTAAGACACACATGTAAAACGTTTGTAATCAAACTCGGTTTCCATACATACAAGATTGATTGATGGTTACATTTTGGTTTCCATATCCATATACTACGTATCAATCAAAAAGAACATTATAAATCCAAAACTTTTAATTTGTTTAGCTTCAATCCTTGAAGCACACAACCATCGCAGAAGCATTACAGGAAGCAACCTTTTTAGTTCCAATGGTGATGGATTGCACTTGGCCACTGTTATATTACGAGAATAGCTTCAGTCTCGGACAAGGTTGTTTGGGTGCTAAATGTACATTCTGTCAACAAATGTGGTCGAATTAGAAAACTCTTAAAAGTATATAACTACCAATTTGTATATATGGTGCGGAAGGCGAAATTACAAAAACACCATCCTCAGTCTAAATCTAGATTTGTTTTTTGTTTTTTTGGCCTCATACTTTGCTAATTTGCACATTTTATCGGTTTGTGTCCAATAGGAAATTAACCCGGTTATTTCCGGTTCGGTTTATTATGTAATTATTCAAGATTCGGTTCAATTTTTATTTATTTTACTTTTTTGCTCTCTCTGATGGTTACTTTTTATTTATTCAAAATCTTATTATGTAAAGTTATATTAACCAAATCCTTTTTGTTTTCTTTTGTTTTTTGTCGTTAATTTACTAAATCATTTTATTATGCTTCTCCAATTATAATTTTCAGAAGAGCCTATCTTTTTTAACGTAATATAGCTGGGATCATTTTTAAAATGTAAGTAGGCATGACCACAGTTATGGTTATCACTGTTACGGTTAATTAACCACCGGTTACGGTTAGAAATTTTGTTTAACTTTAACTATAACTATTTAATAAACGGTTAAACGGTTACGGTTAAATACGGTTCCGGTTGAAGCGATTACGGTTATATACGGTTACGGTTATTTGATAATATGATACGGTTGATATTTTTGATGATATAATATAATTGATATTATTTATTTATAATTAATATATTCTTTTAGTGTACTCATATTTCTTTATATCATATGATTCATATTAAATAAATATTTATTAGTATATTTTATTATGTTTTTAAAACGGTTACGGTTAACAAATTAAGGTTTAACTATGCGGTTAACCAACGGTTTTGTAAAGGTTACGGTTAATTAACGGTTATGGTTAATAGAATTTAACCATATATTTACAGTTAACGGTTAAGGTTTTTAACTATTTTATACGGTTACGATCTGGTTACGGTTCGGATATGGTCCGAAATATGGTTACAGTTTGATTTTGGCCATGCCTAAATGTAGGTTAGCCATTGTAATGGTAAACATGACTATGAAACTGAATTTACAACAAATAAATGTATTTAATAACTATTTATACGTGCTTTATTGAAGCTATGTTATCTATTGGACTATCAAATCTATATTACTTTTTTTATTTACAATATATTTTTGCATATGTCAACCACATACGAGAAAAAGTAAGAGCTATCTAAATGATTTTCTCCAGCGCAGAAACAAATATAACTTATCAGACAACAAGTCATTGCTTTTCTACACTATACAAAAGACTTCAAACATATTTAAAAAACGATTTAAAATATTATAGTTAACCTTTAAAAAAAATATATTGTAGGACAGGTTATGATATAAATTTAAAATATCAATAATTTATAGCTACTACTATCGGTTTTATATACCAAAAAGTATAAAAATTTTAAAGGTATAATTTATATACAAAATAATAAAATATAAGAATAATTTATTATATAATATTTATCTAGGTATATATGTCACATATTATTTGTTCTAAAACGAACAATCCAACAAAAATATACAACCTAAATAACTACGAAAATATACTCGAATAATCCAACTAAAACTGTAGAATCTATTGATCAAAATAAACACAAAAGTACAACATTTTTTAAACAATTACAAAAATATTTCTCCACGGTGTACCGGATTCCGATTCCGATTCCGATGATGTAATTGCTTTTTACCAGCCACCAATTTAAAAGCTTCAACATGTGAGTAAAGCTAGCTTCGATCAAAAATAACATGTGCCGTGTTTTGTAAGGATTTGGCCCAGACTAAGGCCCAAATAAAATTGTTGAGCAAGTCTTTAAATGCAGCAGGGTTTCGGTATTTTATATTTTGAAGTTCTTTCATTCACCAATCTCTTCACACTTTATTCCCTTGAAAGAACTTACAAGCACACCCTCACGTTGTTGGATCCTTCATCGTTAGGATTGTGGGTAGCATCATCACCTATTATTAAAACTCGTTAATTAAGAAAATATAGATATTTTTATGTACAAAATGATTATTACATTTTTTTTAATGATAATCAAAAAGAAAATTGAATTATTCTGCCAAATTTTATTTTTGGCACCAAACAAAAATCATTTCCATCTAAATGTTCTGTCAAATTTATTTTCAAGGATAAGCAAGTTTAAAAAAGTTTATATGGATTTTCAAAGATTGTAAAAGTTTTTTTTTTAGGCTCCTAAAGTTGTCCATATAAAATTTAAAATAACTAAAAGTTCCATGTCAGCATTGAAATTTTGGTGAAACTAAAATTTACTTAATTAAACTATTTTTTTAATCTATGTAATCGTAAAAAATATTAAAATGGATAAATACTCTATACAAATTTTCTTAGAGAATGTGATAAAACAACATTTGTTTTTTTGATATAAAATAGCAAAGATAATTTTGTTTTGTAATTTGAAACAATGATTTTATTTGATACACTTTAATACTTTATGACTTTCATTCACTTATCTAACAATAATGAGAAACATTAACATTATATTTTATATTTAAAGATTGTAAGCTAATAAAATTAGCTCATAATGTAGTTTTAGAAAAAAATATATGTAAATAATGAGTGAGTTGTTTCATAATGAGTCGCTTGTTTTGGATAAATTTGTATATATGGTGCGGAATAAGCCGAAATTACAAAATCACCGTCCTCAGTATAAATCTAGATTTTTTTTTTTTTTTTTAACCTCATACTTCGCTAATTTTGCACATTTTATCGGTTTGGTCCGACAGGAAATTAAACCGGTTATTTCCGGCTCGGGTTACTATTTAATTATTTAAGATTCGGTTCAATTTTTTTTTTTTTTTTTTTTGCTCTCTCTGGCTCGGACGAACGACGACGGCTTTGCTCTCTGCGCTTGCTGGAAAACTTCCCGAGGAATTGCACGATTCCGTGAAAGCTATTTGATATCTGAGTAAATTCGATTTCTAGGTATTTAATCTACTCTTCGATCACAATTCCCTCGAGCAATTGGGTTCTTCATAAATCATTTTGTAGTGCAACCTATTTCGATTTGATTCCGAATCGAAAGAACATAGCTTTAGTGGAAGCTCTATATTTGGGAGGCAATGATTTAGAACATAGCTTTATGATTCTCGAATATATTGTTTCTGTTGTGGAATTATGATAATTTGATCCATCTATGATCTGTGCCTAGATTGATTTTAATTTGGAGATTTTTTAAAGGTCGATACTTTTTTTTTATTTTGTTGTGGTTTAGCGTGGAATTAGATGGATCTGGAAACTGAGAATCGAATAGCTTCGATTCTTTTAAGAGAAGCAGCAGAATTGAGGAGACAAGCTGAGAAAGATGGAGTCCGAGCATATCTTGAGAAGCCTAATGTAAGGCATCGCCCTAACTCTAGATTTCTCACGGCTACTGTTCTTAGTGTTCAGCAAGGTATCATCTTTTCATTCCCTATACCTCACTTCTTTTGAATCAAATCTAGTTTAAATGTGTATTATGATATTCAAACGTGTGTTTTGAGATTCCAATTGTGCATAATGGTTTAAATGTGTGTTGTTCTTTGTGCCATGCAGCAAACAAAGCTTTAGAAACCAATGAGATGTGGAGTCTTCGGAGTAAAGAGATTGAGTGTGATGAGAGGCTCAAAAGTAAATCAAGACAAGAGAGCAGCAGTGGTCAAAGTGAGCACAGCAACAGGAAAGGTTTTGTTAAGAGATGCACTTCACTTGATGAGAATGTTACTACTCATTTATCATCATCACCATCATCAAGCCAGAACAGAAACAAAAGGTGGCAATCGGAAGATGATGATGATTATCAAGGCTTACGAGATGTCGACGTTAAGACTTTTCTCCAGTCAAGGTATTTCCTTTATTTATACTCAATCTTGATACTAGATGCTGCCTCCTCATGATATCTTCCTTTTACAATTATACAAACGATTTGGGAATGGGCTTTTGTTGATATAATAAACTTGATTCTGGTCTATGATAGGGTCAAGCGTGGCAGAGGCTCTGTTGGTCCTAAGATGGATGAAACATTCCCTTGTCTGCCTGTGACGGAATTGTCAAGAACTTCTGGTACAGGAGATCGGAAGCTAGTGCGTCAGCCAGAGCGATCGCCTTTGTTGAGACGCCGGACAGATTCTTCTTCTTCTTCCGAGGAGGAGGTTCGTGAACGTGCTCACAGAAAAAGAAAGGAGCATAAGAAGAAACTTAGTAAGAAACACAAGTCAAAGGAGAAGCAAAGGAATAGGAAGAAGAGAAAATATGGTAGCGACTAAGTCTTGTTATATTCCGGTATTTGCCGTTACACCGGCAATGATGTTGTATTTACTAATATGATCATATTTTTATTAATTCTAGTATTACCGATTATTACGTCTTGAAACCATATAAAAGTTCACATCCATGCCCTATTATGATAGTGACAAAGTTTGAAAGTTGGAAACAAATATAACAAATGATGTGCTTGAATTATCTGCTCCTCTCCACGGTAGCAATATCTGATGCAGCCATAGTAACTGGCTGGTCTATATACGCATACGCTGTGCAAAGGCACATAACAAATGAAACAATAAGACGAATTATATAAGGTCGTGCTCCTTATGATCAGCACCATAAGCACTGAATTACAGACAGAGAAGTAAAAAAAAAAATTGCCAAAACAGAAAGATGTAATTTACTACTTCAATTTAGAAAAATCCTTGAGCCATCGAGGGGGAAAAAGGTAAGCATTTCGACTTCTGAAGTTCTTCTGTAGACAGTTCCATTGTTTGAGGAGCTAGAGACCATTGGAATTATACTAGTGGGAGGCAGTTAACATTTCTCTGCTCCTGCCGAAATCAGCAATAACAAAAATTCTTTCTACTCTCATCAGCAATAAGAAGCAAATAAGTATATGTTGCAGTGGTAAATAAGTTTATGTTGTTGGGATATTCTTGATTTGAACTTTTTTTGTATGAGAACAGAATGGATATGCCGGTTGTGGAAGTTTGGAGAAGTGGAGTCCGGCTTATAGCTAGAAATGTAATGACTTTTCATTCTTGATACGTAAATGTGGATCATTCTTTTGTTTTGTTACCAAGAAGCAATTTTACAGTTTCTCAATAACTTTACAAAAAGGGTGCTTTGCTGAATCATAAATTGACAATTTCAATGTCTACGTCTTGAAGAAGGTAAGACTTTAAAAAACCATTACTTATGTAGATCAAATGTGTTATGTACACCACAAATAGTAAACAATATTTATGTTTTTGGTATTGTATAGGTTGTGGACTATTTCCAGATTTGTTGGAACATAAAGTATTACGGCATTTCGATGAAGGAGATCATGTAAGAATCTTTTATAGCATATAAAAATCACATCCTCCATTGATGAATCATCCTTTTGGTAAACTTTTAAAGGACATCTTTTGTCCCCTGTAAGGTTTCAGCTATGGTAACAAGAGAATTTTACACAAAGAAAGACCTCTTTCCAGGATTTGGACGACCTTTTATATATTATGCAAACATACTGCAGAAGTTCGTAAACAATACATACTTATATAATGTATCTATTTATTATCTTCGTAGAGAAATATAGAGTCACAAGTTTTAGGATTCTTATTTGCAGGGTAGGAAGGAATTCAGAAGCAAAAGATGCGGCTAGAGTAGCATTGAAATCACCTTATGAGGCATGTCAAAAAAATAATTCTTGTACTGAGCTTTAAAGCATAAAAACATTTTCTTAGTCATGACGACAGCTTGAAAACATGCAAGATGTTGCTAGTATTGCGCAATGGGAAGACGAGCAGATTGAATTCATAAGGGTACTTCCCAAGTTGAGGACAATCAACTCTCTGTTTCTCCCCACCTCCTCTTGTCTCCTCAACACGTTTTGCTCAAATCGATGCCTTTTCCTAATCGCTTTGTTCTTTCCTTTTGACTCCTTTATGTTGCTTGATTTGCACTGTACTTGGAACATAAGAGCACACAATTGGCCAACACGGTTCTGGAAGAAGACGACGCCATTTCTTCAAGCATCCAACCTCTCCAATGACTTCAACAGTGTTTTCAATTCCTTCTTTATTAAAAACCACAACAACTTTCTTCTCCTCGTCAATGAAGAAACTCTTATGTGAAACATAATCCCACTCAATGTCTAAACCATCAATTGAGAAGAATTTGATCCATGACACATTGTTGGCCTCAATCTTAGTCGTAATCCATACCTCATAATTATATGTTTTGCTTGACTGAAGTAAAGCCGCGATCTTCTCTTCTCTAACACAAGATAGTGATGCAAACTCTTCACCCCAAGCACTAAACGGCAAAGGAAGAAGCGGTCCAAATCTCTCTCTTGTAAAATCAAAACAGATTATATGATCATTGAGTGGGCTTCCCTTTCGTTTTACACTCCAGTAAGTGTTTCCCTTGAGAGAGACACCACGGTCATACCCTATAAGCCAGTGTGGAGAGACATCAAGAGTACTCCATGAATCAGAATCAAAATCGTAGATTTCAAACCGTAAAGCAGGGTTGACGGGGAGATCTGTTTCCTCTGTTACTTTTGCTTCATCTGTAAACCTCAAGATCTTGAAGCTACGACAAGATCTGTTTCCGCTATTGTTTTTGTATCCGAGAGCATACTTGTAATAGTCTCGTCCTTTCCATGCACTTGCGCTTCTGGTTTGGATCCACCTTGTATGCCCCAAACTCGGATTCCAATCATCGTCTTTCAAGATGCATAACAATAAACCCTCACAATGAAAGACTTGAGATATCTTGACTTGTTCTGAATCCTCTAGGCAAGTAAGTTTACCTAGAGACTTTATGGATGGATTGTCGTTCACGGCAATGCCCATTAAACGAACATTGTAATCCAATATCACAATCATCCGATTCTCCGCTAATTCCTTTGCTGCTGCTTCTTCTTTGGCAATGCACATCTCCATAAAGCTCCGGCTTTTGAACAAACCGTTCCACTTTTTGCAAGTTAATCTCACTGATCTAATAGACATCGAAGGAACCCTATAGACAATCTCCTCTACCAAATCCCTTGGAAGATTTGATATCGACGGCATCATCATCATCTTAATTGATTCAAGTTGAGAAAAGGGACCTTCATGACCAGAATCAACAATGGCTACAGTCACCTTGAGGTTATCGAGTAACAGAGCGAATCTACTTGACCTAACAGCAATACCCTTGTCTTTGAGGTCAAGCTCAAGTCCCAAAAGGTGTGTGTATTCCCCTGACCCGTCACTTACAAACTTCACATGCTTGTTCTCAGGGTATGTCTCTCCCCATGCCTTCATCACAAATTGGTCATTCACTGCAACACCAACCAAATACGATAACCAAACCAATTTTGTATAGACTTTTTCACTCTGCATTCTTCTACGAATTCAATATTTTGATCATATTTGAGAAGTAATACAAACTCACCACTAAAGCAAATGATCTCATCAACACCCTTTGACTTAAGCTCCTCTGTTTTCTCAATGAATCCAGGCTCAAGCTTCATGCTAACCTCACAACAAGAAACACACAATTCTCAAATCAAATCTCTACAGATTCATCAGCTTATAATCAAAACCCACATCTATAGAACTAGTTTGAAGGATACATCAGAAAAAGTTTGAAAAACTTTATACCTGCATGTGGAAGTGAAACCACCAGGGACATTGAAGAGAATGGCTTTTTTACCGGCGCCGAGAGAGTGAACGGAGACGGTCTGAAGCTGATCATTCTCATCGTAGAAAGAGATAGTTCCGTCTGGTACAACGTCGCCCACACCGATTGGAGCCATGAGAAGAGATCTCTCTGCGGCTGAAGAGTTTTGGAGTTTGAACAAAATGAAACTAGGGCTCCAGAAAATTTTATCATTAATTGATTTCTTGAATTATGGTTTTACTAGGACAGTTTCCCGCACAGGCAAATAAATTTTTAAAACAAAAGATCAATATAATTATTAAAAAAAAAAAATTAGTTCAATTTTAATTTGTTTTTTTTCTATACAGGATCAACCAGTTCAATGTTGGTCTCAGGCAGAACCAACGGTACGGATTTTGGCGCAGCCGCCTAAGAGGGTTCGGATTTGGTAAAGATCCATTGAAGCAAGGAGAGTAAAATCTCTTAAGAGACTAATGATATTTGAAACCATAGAAAAAGATTCTGTTCATTGCCTACACTGATACAACATTCGCCGGACAAGTGACAAAGTATGAAAGTTGAAAACAAAGACCAAAGGTTCCGACATTCATAACCAGTTCAGTGGGTCATCCACTGTGTGTCTGTCAGGAGTCTTCAAAATGGTGATCAGTTTCGTCAAAGATCTCTTCCTGCAACCACATGCCCAACAATAAATAGTCAGTGACAGCAAATAGTTTTTTTGTTAGTTAACTTATATAATATAAGATTCCTTACCTGCAGAAGTTCTTCAATGACATCCTCCATTGTAATGATTCCGACAGCTTCTTCTTCCTCAGCAAGTTTAGGCAGAGGGTTTCCATTCAATTGTAGGATGTCTGCATCATTGTCTTTTGACCACTTCTTGGACTTTGACCCTCCTTTAAACGAACTTGCTCGATTAGGAAAGCTCTTCCACTTCTGAAGCGATCTTTTTGTCCTTAACATTCTCTCCTGAGGAGTAGGAGTTCCCTCACTATCCAAATCCACTCGGACTTCCTTAACACTCCCTATTAGAGAAACCAAAGCAAATATACTCAAAACTTGAAACTCAGCAAGACAATGTTTTTGTCCATCAATGAAACAGTTTACCATTTGTAGAAGGTAATGGGTGGATTTTGTCGCACTGTCTCACAACAACAGCCATGTGGCTGAGTCCTTTCTGGAACTCGTTCAATATGTCATATAGAGGCAAGATTTCTGGAACTCTAAAACAAAGTAAGAAATCAGCTTTTGAAGCACATTCAAGTGGGTTTTAAATTGCTTAGAATCGGAAATTTCACCTTGGGATCCTTCTTATTGTGACATTCTTGACAGGTATTTCTTCATCTGGGTTGATAGTTAATAAGTTCTTTACCTGAAGATAAAAGATATGAATGGTTAGCACTGGAGACAGAACAATAAAGAGAAACTTTCTGTGAAAATGACATCAGAGAGAACTACTGCTTGAGGCTGGGTGGGAGTTACCAGAACAAGGCCGATGATGTTAGTTGGTTGCTCATAGTATACTGGAACTCTGCTATGCCCTTTCTCAAGTATCAGGTTCATCAAATCTCTATACCAAAGGAACAAAGAAGTATATAAAAAAGTTTAGTAATAAGAAGAATAAAGACTCTAGGCAAGTATGTTTCTAAACTGAGAGTTCTCAGAAAATTCACAACACAAAAACCTGTCCAGTTTGGCATTAATATCAATCACAAAGATATCAGAGATTGGTGTCATTGCATCTTTGACCATTTTCTCAGACAGTTCAAGAGCTCCTGCAATGATTGTCGTTTCATCATGAGTCAATTCTCCACCCTTTCCAGCCTGAAAGAAACAAGATACTTAACAACATGACATAAATAGAATGGGATACAGAAACTTCTCATCTTGAAGATGGGATCAACGCATACCTCATTTCCATGAAAATCCACAAGTGTTTTCAGCTCAGCTCTTCGAAAAAGTGCTGCACGACGATGACCCAATAGAAAGTCCAGCAGCTGGATTATTCAAAGGGCAAAGAATTTATTATATAACAAAGAGAATAATGGGTGGGGCATTCAAATATTGGTAAAATGTTTTTACCTTGCTGATTGGCCATGCAACGGGTAAGCAGATAAAGACTAGAACACGGACAAATGGAGCCACTGTTGCACCAATCGCCAAACCATAACGTGAACAGATTGACTGTGGTATAATCTGCAGTAGCAGTAAAGCCAACAATCAGATACATGAATGTGATTAAAAAACGCTCAGAAAAACTTTTCGTCCCTATTGTTTAATATTATTACAGGAAAGGCTAATCTTACCTCACCAAAGAGAAGAATCAATGTAACTGAAATCAAAATGGCACCCCATGCTGTCGTAAGACCATCAAGAAATATAGGAAGCGTCTGAAAAGAATAAATCACTACTAACAATCAAACAACATTCTCAATACGAATAACAGAGGCTAAGGTGAAGTTGTTTTTATCATTTACCTCCATAGCAGCTGCGTTGCATATGAGTAAAGTGACAAGCAACAGATGCTGATTCTTTACAACTGGCAATATCTTTGCTGCAGCAAACAAAAACAACTTTGATCTATTAACACAGAGAGAGACAGAGCCTAAAAAAAGACATGAATCAGACCAAATTTTGATACTGCAATCATTGGAATAGAGCTGACTGTTTACAACAACAACTGAATCATCGATGACATAACAACAATTACTTCATCATGTTTGGAGCTTAGAGTAGGAAAACAATGATAAAAAGGGTACTCTAGTCTTGATTAGTAAAGTTAGGATAAGACCAAAATCTTCACCAGTATAATAAACTCACACGCAGAAATTGAATATTACAGAAACCAAACTCGACCTAAAAAATAAACAGATACGTTTGGAAGTAAATCAAAAGGCCCAATCGATGAACTAACTAATAACCAAATTCGATTATTATTAACATCACAAACAACAACAAAAAAGACCATCGGCAACATCTAAACTACACACGTGTAAACCCAATCTAAAATATAATTGCAATTGGTGATAGAAAAAAAAAAACAAAACTTTATAAGAGAGAGAGTGAAATCGGAATTAAGGGAACTCAAAAAAAGAGGGAAAGTGTTGTTGTTTACCAGCGTATTGGCGATATTGGGGAGTACCGGATTTAGCGAGAACTTCAAGATCAACGAGACTCATAGACATAAGACCCAATGTTAAACCAGACATGAGTCCAGCGAACAAGACAAGAAACGCAATCACTGCTATATGTATGAAGAAGTTTGTGTCGCAACATTGATACTCCACCGCCATAAAAAAATCGACTCTTTTTTTTAGATCAAAAGAACTTAAACCCCCAAAAAAAAAAAGCTCAAGAAATCAGAAAAACACAGACTTTAAACTAAACCCCTAGCTTAAACTCACTCACAGACTTGACAGACAAATGTTTCTTGAAACAGAGTACAGAACAGTCTCCGACTCAATTAGTAACCACAAAAATAAAGCGAGAGACTTTAATCAAAGTGAAGCTCAGGAAAAAATATCAGATGAAAAGAAAAAAAAAAACTTTTTTTTTGCAGAGAAATCGAAGCAATTATGGAGAGAGAGATGAGATGATAAAATAAAAGAGCAGAAGAAGCTCGTGCGGTGGAGATTCCACTGGAGATATATAGGCTGTGGATAATGACAATACTAGCCCCGTATGTGTAAAGCGGTGTACTGTTAGATGAGCAAGGGTGTTTACGTAATTGTAACATTTGTGTCTCTTTTATTAATGATGGTGACGCAGCAAATTAGCTGGGGTTTTCCCGCTACGTAGAGGAGGATTTTTTATCCGATACGGATACGGATCTTCGCCAATCGCCACAACACTTTTTCTGTGTGTGTGTCGTCGTCAAACTGAATGTGTTTTGTAGTATACTAGTATCTATAAGCTTTTCTTATTTTTTTTTTTAATTATTTGTTATTTTTTTCTTTAATTGACTAGATAAATTACTTTTTTTTTTTCTTTCTTTTTGAATGAATGGCTGATGTAGTTTCCTTTTACAGTATTTATAATTAGAAATTTCTTATTAGTAGTAATTATTTACTAAAAAGTTTATACTACCAAGAAAATTCTTTTTCCACCCTATGACGAAGAGATAGCTTTCATTATGAGCTACTTTTTAGGTCGGCAAACTCTTTATTAGTACTAACTTATTTGACAAAAGCAATACTCGAGTTCCCATACAATAATATTTTCAATTGTTTTCATTTCACTCGTGCGTCGTGGCCGTGCATTTCTTTTAGCGATCTAGAGTAAGAAGACTAAGAAGATTAAGAAGATTAAAGCACGCAGATTAAGAAGATTTTACTTTTTACAAGTTCAACTAATCAAAACAATACTGCATAGTAGTATAAAATATTAAATTAATCTAAAAGTTAGCATTGAAATTTGACAACATCTTATATTATGAAACAACAAATTTTTCCAAAACATTTTATATTTTGAAACGGAGGGAGTAGTATAATACTATATGTGTAATGTATTTGATGCATGGTTCCAAATCCGCAAAAAAAATCAGTTAAAAGCATTGGTGATATAAATATATATTAAAATATACTAGAGTACAAAATAAAACTAGAAAAATAAATGTTATCGAAAATGAATATGCTTAGATCCAGATCAGGGATTCATATATATATTTTGGAGAAGATCGGATTTCATATATTTTGTACGATGAATCACATCTTCTTTAATACTACTATGTACGATCGATGATATAACTATTATGTTAGTACTTAGTATATAAGATTTATTTTTCTTTTTAATAAAGTATCTCATTTTTTTTTTTTTTAGTATTTGGTATATGTACTCCGAATAATTACAAATATCTGGATTTTTTTGAGTTGGAATGAAGCGCACGATATGAATCAAAGAGAGAATATTGTGAATATTTTGCTTGCCCTGATGAAGATGTATGCTTGATTGATACCACACACACAAAACAAAATATGCTTGATTTGTTTATAGTCTCGACATCCGTCCTTATTCATGGATATCTGTTTGACCAATCTAAACAATGGCAAATGGTTGATTATGAAAAGAATAAAAGAAGATTAATCGTCGCCATGCACCTAGTAAAAGTCATAGCAATTAACTAGCATAAAACATTTAAACTATCTAGCTAGAGGATAAAATGTACAACACGGTATATATATTCTAACGATTTGTTTTATTTTGTTCTTCAAAGTTTCTCCTTAATAATAATAAACTAAAAGCCTACAAACGTATATGGGAAAGATTTGAAGAAATTGTCTTGCAGTTTTAATACAGTAAAAAATTGTTTCAGTCGAATCATTGTTTTTAATTTATTTACAAAGGGACAATTTGACCTCTTCGCCTAATTGACTTGGTAAAACAGAGATTTTAAATAATACAATTACTACAAGTGTATTCGTTGGTAAAAAATATTAATCTGGCAAGTGTTATTACATGTCCATAAAATAACTCCTACGTAAACTCTATATAAATCCTCGTGTCTAACCCATAACACACAACACAAAGTAAAAGAGCTCGTAGACAACTAAGAAAACTAAATGAAGATATTTAACTCTTCTCAAGTCCTAATACTCGTGGCGTTAGCTCTTGTCCTAGCTTTTGCGGTTCCTCTGAAAGCTCAAGACCGGCCACAAGACTACCTCGATGTACACAACCATGCTCGCGACGACGTTAACGTGCCTCATATAAGATGGCATGCGGGGGCGGCCAGATACGCCTGGAACTATGCCCAACGAAGAAAGCGGGACTGTCGTCTCGTTCACTCAAACTCAGGCGGGCGTTACGGTGAAAACTTGGCATGGAGCAGTGGTCATATGTCTGGTGCTGCTGCAGTGAGATTGTGGGTCAAGGAGAAGTCTGACTACTTCTACAAATCGAACACATGTCGTGCTGGAAAACAATGCGGTCATTATACTCAAGTTGTATGGAGAAACTCGGCGTGGGTTGGGTGTGCCAAAGTCAAGTGTGACAATGGTGGAACCTTTGTGACTTGCAACTATTCTCCTCCTGGTAATATTAGGGGCCGTAGGCCTTACTAAGTAAACGTGCGCATGCAGACGAATGTAACTTGTCCATAGCGGACGTGTGGTGTTTCTGTAATTTCAATAAATGATCATCATCATCATAGGATGATATGGTGATTCCTTTGTGTGTTTATGGTTTGTATAATATGATGTGACATAATAATACGTTTTTGGTGTTTAAAATTACGACTTACACTAATTAAATGACGTCACAACGTGAGTTCTTGATAGTTGCCTTGTATTGTATGGGGGTAGTGGGCTAGCTTAACACAATATTGCTTCCATCCTACCATATTTTATTTAATACTATATTACTATAAGTTATAATTGTGATTTTTTTGCTATTTAAGTCATCAATTGTGGGCAACCGTGATGTTGAAACCGCTGTGGAAAAAAAAACAATGTTATCGATCTCAACTCATACTGAATTCTTCAACTCGGGACCATCATAAATTGGTTTTGCCACCTTATCATGTTTAGGGTTCAATCCTAGTCTTCTTGTAATCGTGTATGTGTGCTTATAAATGTTAAAAAGGCTTGTTTGATGGCTAAAATTCAGAAACATTTGGAAAGTGTTTGCCAGACTAATTTTTGCATGTTGATACAGAATATAAGATATTGATTTCGGTTTGCCCAAAAAAAAAAAAAAATTGATTTCGGAATTTGGGGAGGTGCTGTTTGAATTGACAGAAATTGGTGTTTTGAACCAATCGGAACCCAAATTATATCATAATAACCAAAGGTTTAAACGAGAAAACATGATTATATTTGGTTATGGGAAAATACGAGGATTAAGATAAGCAATAGTCCAGAGAATTTAGATTTCGAACATATCAATTCGAGACTTTTATTCCAAATGATACCCCCCAATAAACGATAGTTACTTCTTTTGAGGTTGTGGAGTACCGTTTTAGAAATTTTGAAACTTTTCGTCTAGGCTTATTTATCTACACAAGTAACACAACATGTCCACGTCTGCTTTATTTTGTTTTTATTCGACAACTACATTATTTTTGCTTAGCTAGAATGAGCACTGGAGACTTATATAAGATTTTATAGATCATTAATTTACACATTTTCAATTGATTTTTTTTTTTTAACATTTCTGTTTTCGTATTATAACATCAACTCCAATAATAAATGGAGAAAATTTCATTAGTTTGATAGATTATCCTCTCTTTACCAATTGATTTTCGGTCAAATCTCGTAAATATATATATTTTTTAAAAATGTATGCTATTATGTATCGATCTCTTTTAAGTCGTCCAAATAACGAAAATTATAAAATCAATTAGTACATATCGTTGATAATAAATGGCCATACTTGCAAATAGAAAAAGAGTTAATGAATAACCATCATGTGACAAAGTACTAGATAATATCGTGATGGCTACATATTATTTGGATTATTTAGCCATCCTAAATCGGAAGACATGCACAAATTAAATGTCAGTGATGTGAAACTCCAACAACTATACATATACATATATATGCATTTTATGGAAAACTTTTCTCATATATATCTAAAGTATATATATATATATATATATATATATATATATATATTTTTCAACCATTGGGCCACAACTGGCCGGCCCATTAGCCAAATTCCTACATTCGTAGGAGCCGGGACTCGATTCTGGATGTGATGGTGCCTTCTACAAATGGACTTACCTCCTGCCACTGCACTAAGGTCACTTAACAAGTATTTTTTTCTTTTGATCAAAATATATCTAAAGTATTAGTATTAATTAATAAACAAATTATAAGTGCCGGCTTAACTAAGGGGACGGGCAGTGCGACCGCTCCAAATACATAGATTAAAGGGGCATATACGTATAAGAAAAGGAGCCCAAAAAAAATTTGTAAGCTAAAAAAGCACCAAACAAAAAATTTATAAGTTAAAAGAAAGGCACAAAAAAAATATTTGTAAGCTAGAAAGGACAAAAAAAAATTATAAAACCAAAGAGACCAAAAAAAATCAATAAATTTTTCCATAAGTTAAGGGTACTTTTTTTTTTTTAGTTTGCCCAGAGGCATGTAATATGTTTAAACCGTTATACGATATAAAACCAAAGAAACCAAAAAAAATCAATAAATTTTTCCATAAGTTAACTGTACTTTTTTTTTTAGTTTGCCCAGAGGCATGTAATATGTTTAAACCGTTATACTATGATATCGTTTTTACGTTTATCCTCGAATTTTTTATCGTCCTTCCTTGTTTAATAGTCTCGGGCCTCGCCTTATATCCACATCTCTAAATAGTCAGTTATTTCATTGTTAAAAAGTTACATCTCACCAACATCTTAAACATAAAAATTTACCATCCACATTCCACAAGAATGGACATATCAAATTTATAACTGTATGTATGTATGGATGATCCAATCCATGACAAACACGAACATGGCAATATATAGTTCAATCGACAACTATACAACGTACTGTATATGTTATACTAATCATACATAACCAATAGTGGTACTCAACCACCCATATGAGAATGCAAATCCTCACGCGCATATTAGAATTTCACTAATCACGTCAATTACTATGGCTGTAGCTACGACAGAATCAATTGGCCTACTATAATATTAGACCGATCGATGACGCATATATACATTTCTAACTATTAATCTGTAAATCATTTTGAATTTTCGTCTTACATAACCTAACATTATAAAAAATTTACAAGTGATTGTTTTTAAAATATAAAACGTTCAACAAGTACTTTGATACAAAACTACTATATAACGTATTCAATCCTCACTTGTAAAACCCACAAAAACTAATAAACTCTAAACGTCAAAAACGAAAAAGATGAAAATCTTTAACACATCTCAAAACATATTCTTGGCTCTAACCATTTTCCTTGTTCTCATCGTTCATCTAAAAGCCCAAGACAGCCCTCGAGACTTTTTGGCAGCTCACAACCGAGCACGAGCCGAGGTTGGGGTGGGTCCCTTAAGATGGGACGAGAAGGTGGCTGCTTATGCCCGTAACTATGCGAACCAGCGTAAAGGTGACTGCGCTATGGAACACTCAACCGGGGCCTATGGAGAGAACATCGCTTGGAGTAGCGGTGGCATGACAGGCGTTGAAGCGGTCGACATGTGGGTGGGCGAACAATCTGACTACGATTATAATTCCAACACATGTGCTTGGGACAAACAGTGTGGCCACTATACTCAGATTGTGTGGAGAAACACGGAGAAGTTGGGATGTGCAAAAGTGAGATGCAAGAATGGTCAAACCTTCATCACTTGCAACTACGATCCTCCCGGTAACTGGGTTGGCGAGTGGCCCTACTAAAATAAAACTCCATTTAAATGCGCTTATGAATCTATGCTATACTTTTATGTATGTTTGTATTGTTCAGTTAGACCAATCATCTATCATGCAACTAATAAATTAAGATTGGTAATATTGTCCGGTCCGGTCCTCTTTGTACCATATATTACATATGTATATACGTGGAATAAAAAAATGCAATGCTACTGCTTGCACTTGCTTTGTTTGCTAAATGAAAATCTCTTCTCTTTTTCTATGTATACGCGCACACATAATTAATCTATAGTAGCTAGATGTACTACGTAAAGAACACAAACACGATCAGAAAAGCAACTAATATGTTATTTAATTAAAAAATCGAACCCCTTACATTTTCATTATGCTCCAATGATTAGCTAGAGTCTAGAGAAACATCCGTCTTTTTTTCTTTTTAAACGAATGTGGGTTTTCGCATTGGTTGGGATTTACAAAAGAGCTTAACTAAAGAATGTTTATATTTATTATGTACACTACATGCTCATGCACACACAAAAAAAAAAGAGCCGAAATTGGAAAACAGATTTCAGATCACTTTCTATATATATACGAAGCCATATAGCTCTAATGATCCACTAAGGAACATCAGTTATGCATGTTTTAATTGAAAGATTACGGATAACAGTTATTCGTAATTTCTTTTTGGGCCACGTATTCGTGAGTTTCTCCACGTATCCACGCAAATAAAAGGTCGAACTCGAAGCCGATTCGTTTAATTTCTCTGAAAAACAGAGATTCATTGTTAGCAAAATATATTTTGTCTATTTTTGTTTTTCACCCCTTAAGTTTTCGTTTCTTCGATATGAATTATTGGATAGTATTCCAGATGGTGACTTTGTATTCGGAAGATAAGCTATAGAGGAATTATGTGAACTGTAAACAACATTAACTACACGGCAAGACTTTAATTTGCTATAATATTATTTTCACATTGACATCGCCTCAAAGCGCTTAGGTCATCCGGCTGCTTGGCAAGGAGGCTGCGCACTATAACTCTATAAGTTGACTACTGTACTTACTATTAACGTTTAATTAACACTTTTGTGATTAAATATAAGAGAATATGCCAAGGGTTTTTAATCCGTTAGCTGATTTTATTGAAAATGATTTTACACCAACCATAATAATTTTGGTTTGGATGCTGTGGCTAGATGTATAGCCAACGAAGTCAGATGACTTTTTATCCAATTAGAATTCCGAGTCAGAATGTATCGCATCTTTTAGGATTTACTATGAAAACTTAAGAGATAATATAGAGTTTTTCTATTAGAGTTAACATATATGTACATCATGGAGACGAAAATTGTTTTTTTCAGGGATTTGATACATATCATGAATTTTTTAATCAATTTTTTTTTTTTTTTGTAAATTTTTCTGTATATATATATATATATATATATATTTTTTTTAGCTATCATGAATTTTTTCCCTCACCATGAATGAGTATTTGCTTTATTTTCCAGGTCTACGGATCAGCGCCGGTACCATATATCTAAATAGTCTCTATAAACGATTGAACCAAAAATATATTATTATTTCATAGCTATCCGAGACTTTCAGCGATGAATTGCTCAGTTGCAGTACGTTTCTTTATTGATCGATTGGACGAAAAAATACAAGTCACATTTTTAAAAATTATATCTGATCCATAGCCGAAAACCAATAATTTTAAAGATATTATTCCACCACCCTTAGCCGACCGAGATACTCATCACTATCAGCTCTACAAACATGCCACCTTTTTTTCGCAAACCTACACAACCCTAATAACGTGCGTACATCACTTCACATTAATGTTTAGAAGCCTTTACTCTTTTAAATATAGTCTCTCTAACCAGATTTACTTCAAAACGTGACACCAACTAGGCCATTAACTATAATTTATGTACATTATATAGAAACATCTTAAACTTTCTATAAGTAGCCATCAAAAACAAACATTCATCTTACTCTAACTCTAATTTGATCCATGAATCTTTGAAGACAAAAGAAAAATCATTAAAATGTTTCAGAAGGTTGCTATTGATACATTGGTTCTCCTACTTCTCATCAATTGCATGACCCAAATCGATGTTTCCTTCGCACAATACTCTGAGTATCCGCAGTCCCATGAGTCTCCTGACAGCTACCTCAGACCCCATAACGCAGCCCGAGCCGCGGTCAGAGTGAAGCCCCTAAGATGGGACTTTGGTATAGCCACTGTGGCACAGGACTACGCAAACCAACTAGCCGCCGGTTCCTGCAATCTTGAACATTCCTCTGGACCATATGGTGAGAATCTTGCATATGGCGGTGGAGACATGTCGGCAGCTCAGGCGGTTGCGATGTGGGTGGATGAGAAGTCGTATTATGATTTTTATTCAAACTCGTGCCACGGTCCGGCTTGTGGACACTACACGCAGGTCGTATGGCGTGGCTCAGCTCGGCTCGGTTGTGGTAAGGCTAAGTGTGATAATGGTGCAAGTATCGTTGTGTGTAACTATGACCCTGCAGGCAATTTCATTGGAGCTAAACCATATTGATTTCAAATATAATTGACGAGAATGCGTGTAAAGATTGTTGTATTAATTAATTTTTGATTACTTTGAGAATTCAGTACATGAGAAAACATACTTCTTTTCTATAACGTATGGCGTTAAAAGTTGTATAATTACAAAGATGTTGAGTGACTTTCCTTTTTAAGCGCATCATCATCGATTCGAAGGATGGCGAACAGCCCATATTTTCTTCCTCCTCAGACAGTGCTGGTTTTATAAAAGATTTAAGAGAACAGCCCATATTTTCTTCAATTTCTCTAGATTTATATATATATATTCTTTTTACTAAAATCCTTTTAGAATTAATTTGCTCTGGTCCCCTATTATGAGGCAATGTACCTCTTGGTCATTCAAAAAAAAAAAAAAAAAGCTTTTCACAAAATATGATAATACAAATTTTCATATGCAACGTATCCTACTATATTAATCGAGAAGTACAAATATAAAACTAACCTTATAAAAGTATAAAAATTTACATTGTCATGACATTGGTTTTAAATAATAATTTTTTTTAACTGTTTTATCTCTCTAATTAATTATAAACGAAAATTACTAAATATTTTTTTAAAAAACATAAACCAATCAGAATTTCAAAAACTAAGATTTTATATCTAAGTAGACAATATGATTATTTTTAATAACTAGATTTCGAAAATTTTAAGATTTTAAATTATAATTCTCCTATCAGCTTTCTTTTATTTTATTTACAAATTGTTTTGAATTATCATATAATACTTATGATTAGTAAATATATGTAATTTTTCTGATTTGAATTTTTAAAAACAAATATGTATTACTCATTCTATAAAGAAAAATGATAGGAAAGAACAAGAAAAAGCTTACTTAGTAGCAGCGGGATACATATCGAACAAACCGCTCTGAAGTGTCTATTTCGATATGTAGACTTTGCAGCTTTTGGCATCAATGTCAACTATCTTCAACCTGCAAAACAAAACAAATATCAAAATAACTGGAAGACAAAAAAAATAAGAAAATGAAAAGTACTCACTTGGGAGATGATGATATCGAATAGTTCAAAAATAATGATTCAAATATAAGAAACAAACAATATAAAACTGTAATATACATCAAACAAATTAAAATATTATAATATTTTAAAATAGTTAGTATTCAAAAACATATATATAAATTTAGATAATTGCAATATTAAAAATAAATATTATCTCAAACAAATAAAATTTTAAAAGAAATTAACAATAATTTTTATTATTATATTATAATTTTTTAAAAAATATTAATCCATGCTTTTACAGCATAGAATATTTCCTAGTTCTTAATTAACTCAATTTGGAAATTTGAAACTTAAATCCCGTCATGTTGTGAATATCTAGAGGTCATTAATTTCAGTGTTTTAAACCATGAACCTACCTTTTTAAAACCATACCTGCTACATTAATTTTAATTTTTTAATTATCGATGGTTTTATATATTGGTCTATAACTCTATCTGCTAATAAAAACATAATAATTGCTACTACTAGATTTTTTTTTAACACTTAATTGCTACGACTAGATTATGGTTTAAACTTTGAAGTAGATCAATTATTTACGTAGAGATCTAAGGAAAACTTGTAGTTGTGGATAACATAAGAAGAGAGTGATTAATTTTCATTTAAAAAACCATTGTAAAATCCAATAGATATTAATAGTTGAAGAATTACCAAGTCTGAGGTACTTGGTCTCCTTGGAAACTTGGAATAAGAAATAGGACCTGCTTATAACATGTTGACAGAAGAAGAAGAAATTAAGAAGGCTCACATCAGATTATATATCAAATGTGTACTTGCTCTTAACAATTCTATATCTTAAGGTCTTGTCCCCTTCTCTAGTCCACTTTGACCACTTCAAGAATGACTCATAGTCTCATACACATTAGGTTACCTAAAAAAAGTTCTAAATTATTTTTTGCTTTCTTGTTATTTATGTTTTTCTTCAAGATATAGGAGGTGTTGTTGTTTCAACCATAAACTAACATATGAGTTATTTCATTTTTCTAACAAATTGATTAGAATTATTTATTTTAAATTTTTTTTTCTCTCATTTTCACGATTTTATAGTTCTGAAATTGGACTATTTGAAGACTCATTTAATAATCGCCAGTAATTATCCATATAAAAAATTATCAATAATTGAAAATTAATAGAGAATTATTCTCGAGAAAAAATAATAATTAAAAAAATAATGGAGTTGAGTAGACAATAGTCATCGGCTCACCATCTTTGCGTTGTCTGGGCCTTACCTCTGTGTCCTTCACACTCTTTCCTTATTCAAAGTTTTTCTCTCTTTTTTTCTTTGTTTTGCCTTAACTATAAACTCCGAGCTCGAAAGCTTCTGTCTTCTTCTCTTAGATAACTCTCTCTCGAACTCTAAAGGTACTCTCTTCTTCTTCTTCACAAAACTCCAACTTCGTTTTCTTTTTTAGTTGTCTCTCCGAATCTGATTCTTGTCCCTTCTGTACTGTTCTTGATTTTGGCTGTAAACCTCAGCTATTTTCAAGAATTAGTTTCTTGATTTGACTCCTTTTGGCTGTTTAAGATCGAAGCTGTCATGGGTGTGTTCTGTTTTTTTTGCCATGTCCCATTCTTCTACTACTACTTGTTCTTTCTTGAATTTGTCTACAAGATTTGGGGATTTTTAAGGTTCTCAGTCTCTGTTTGCTGATTTAGGATTTTAATCTGTGTACTTTTGGTTTTACTTTGTCCACCCTTTACTTGCAGCATCTTGGTTGTAATTTATTTGATATTTTTATTTTCCGTTTTGCATGTCACATCTTTTATTGTTCTTTCTGGTTTTAATGAACTCCAAAAATTTGGTCTTTTAGGTGATTGATTTGTCTTATTCTATAAAAGCTGGTTCTTTATTGTGTGTCACAGATTAAAGATCTGAGTTATGGTTTTTTGTATAGCAGTTGAGAAGAAGAAGTTTTGTTGAAGAATGAAGAAAGTATCAAGCAGAAGCCAAAGAGGAAGCAAAGGTATTAAAGGGAAGCATGTTTTGCAGATTTGTGTTCTGCTTGGGGTTTGCATTTGGTTAATCTATCAAGTGAAGTATTCTCATGATAAGAAGAAGGAGTTTTATGAGAAAGATGGCGAGAAATCGACTGTGTTGTTGTCAGAGGTTGAAGACGGAGTGGTGAAGCTTGGGAGAAAAGATCTTCTTCCCGGTTATCATAGCAAGAAGGAGAAGCATGTGGAAGAGGATGAGGATGAAGATGAGATTAGTCATGGAGGAAAAGAGAAGAAGAGTAAAGTAGAGGAGGAGAAAGAAGAAGAAGAAGAGGAAGTGGTTGAGGAGGATGAAGAAGATAAGAATAAGCAAGGAGAGGAAGTAGCTGAGGAGGATGAGGAAGAAAACAAACATGAGGAAGATGAGATTGATGAACAAGACCAAAATAAAACCGGTGGAGATACTGATAAGGATGATGAAACACTTGAGGAAGAGAAAGAGAGTGGAACGAGTGAAAGCGATGAGAAAGAGAAAGAGAAAGAGACTACTCATGCAGATGAGATTGATATGACCGTTGATGAGGCACGCGAGGAGCATTACAAGGCTGATGATGCTTCCAGTGCTGTGTCCCATGAGTCTCGGATACTGAACACTGAGAAATTGAAAGAAAGTTCTAATGAAACAGCTCAGGAGAACAATTCCAATAGCACTACAAGCGGCGAGGTTGAGATCCAGAAACAACCTGAGTTAAAGTTAGGAGAAGCAGATGTTGTGAACAAAACAACCACAGAAGTGAAAGATGGAGACAGTGAACCATCCAGTTCTGTAACGAAAAGCGCGGTAACTGAATCACTAGGTGAAACAGTTAATACCAATTCGACAGAAGCAATTCTTGAAGCTACAGGTTTCTTGCAGAACGAAACAAAAATCATGCAAGATCGAAGTCAAGAGAAAAATGCACCGCCTGCAGTTTTCTCTGAACCACATCCTGTCTTGGAACTTGAGCAAATCCGTAATGAATTTGATCCCAACACCACGGTTTCTGCAAACATTACCAACAAAGATACCATTCAAGATGAGTCCAGGAACTCAACCTCAGAGTCTTTGCTGATTGAAAACATATCAGGCTCAAACACGACCGAGGTGAAGGAGAATTCAAGGTCTGAGGGTGATGATGAATCAGCTGAAAAGGAAAGTTCAAACGTTTTCTCTACAGAGCTAACGGAGGAAGCAGATAATACTTCGGAAACGTCAATTTCTCAAGAAGAGATGGATGCACTCACTGATACACAAACTCTGCCAGATATAAGAATAGAAGGGAATGAAGAAGAGGAAGAGGAAGCAATCGGAACAGAGTGACAGAAGCTCTAATGGCAAAATTGATAAGTTAATGTGAATGTTTTTCATGCTTTTGCAGCTATGCCATTGTAAAAGCTCAAAACATTAGTCTCTCTCTGTTACTTAGTTTCGCAAAGCTGTATATTCATTTGGAACTTTGGTTACGGATTGCTTTCACCGCTCTTCAGGAAACCTGACCTTAACAGTAACAACAGTAACAGTAGAAGAAGAGCTCAATAATTATTCAGTTAACTGCCCTGTGATCAACCATGTCTATAATTTAAGCTGCGGACACTCGACAACATTTGGAATTATAAACTCTAAAACAGGCTATTGTCAACTTTCGCTTTATAACCACCTTTATTTATGTCAACTTGCAAGTATATCACTTCTGCATGTTTCAGAAGGTGACATTGATAACAAATTTCTTTAAAATCAATAACCAATTATGTTAAAGAGTAAACAGAAGAAGAACGTTGGCAAGAGACATGCCATCATAATCGCTCTAGTTTATCCTCTAAAAGCACCTCAGATACGATACAACAATTATGTTTGTGTTCAGAGCTATTTGGTGCGGATGGAAAGCTCTTGGAGCTGCTTTGGATCGACTTCCGAGGGAGTCCTCGTCAAGGCACATTGCGCCGTGGTTGTCTTTGGGAAGGCTATTACATCTCTTATGGAACTCGCACCTCCCAGCATCATCACCATTCTATCTAGTCCATAAGCAATTCCACCTGCAAGTTCATATCAATTCTAATGTTTCATTAACCATGCTTAACTAATCTTGTTCAGCAGCATCGTTATCACAAGATACCAAGTTATCGACAAATTGTCAAAAAAGTTTTGAAGTTCCATCCATATCTTAAAGATCCTAAACGGCTCCGCACACAACAAATGACAAGTCACAGGTTAAACCAATCTAGACTTCAAACATGGATGTTGAGATCATGTAATGTTTAATTTCTTAAGTCAGAGATTTAATTGACCTTAAGAAATAATTACATACCATGAGGAGGAGCACCCATGTCAAGAGCCTCCAAAAGGTAGCCAAACTTTGCTTCGGCCTGTTTGCAGAAGAAAACATGATAGATACGGCGCTCCGAATAACATGTGTAATCCATTTATAATTGATAGTTCCCAAATAATAAGAAAGTGATTATCACCTCTTCAGGTGAGATGCCAATGATCTCCAAAACCTTTTCTTGAACGTCCCGCTTATATATCCTCAAACTTCCTCCACCAATCTGGTATAAATAATAGAGTGTATCAAAAAATCTCCCAAGGCAATGTTCCAGAGAGAAAAAATGGTCAAGCTATCTGGTTTACCTCAACCCCATTATAGACCATGTCATAAGCGAGAGCTCGTGCAGAAGGCAAGTCATCCATATCTTCAGGCTTAGGAGCTGTGAATGGATGATGTAATGCCTGAAGAGGAAGGCCTTTTCATATTAGCACACAACATATTGGAGATTAATCTCATCTCAGGCAAGAAGTCAAATTATGAAACAACAGACCTCAAGCCTTTGCTCTGGCTCATTCCACTCGAACATTGGAAAATCTGTCACCCACAGAATTGAGTGCTTGGACTGTATAATATACAAGAACTGGCATAAATCTGATGAACTGTTATCAAGTGGAACGAAAAAGTGATTGACCAATGGATAAACTTACATGGTCAATCAAATCCATGTCATGGGCTACAAAGAGTCTTAACCTATCTAGGGTTTTATTAACCGAAGTAACAGAACCCACTCCAAATAATATAAGATCACCAGGTGCTGCTCCACATTGTTTCACAAAGTTTTTTTTACCCGCCAAGTCTAAACTAGAAACTAATGCTGCAATTCCCTCGACCTCCCCTGCATCATAAGGTTAGACCTTCAGACCGAATGTACGAAGTATAGCTATTGTCTATCCTTAGAAAAATACAAGTCTTTTTTTTTTTTGTCAAAGAGAAAGATACAAGTAAACATACTTGTATCTTAGAAAAATACAAGTCTAAGAGAAAGAAGTAAACATGATTTATTTATTTACCATTATCCAAGACCTTCAAGAAAGGCAGACCCTTTGCTCCGGATTTCATGGCTTCATTGTAAATATCTCCTTTTTTGAGAGCTGAGTTGGAATACTTCTTAGCACCCAAAGGCACACATAATACCTTAATGATTCCACCACTTTCAAGGGCCTCCGTAAAAACCCTGAAGGACGATTCTGTGAAAACGTTTGACACCTGCATTTCAGAAAATTGACTTGTAAGTTTCTGTACAATTGGGAAACAGCACTAAATCGCACTTCCTGGTAAATTTTTAAAACTAGCTTATGCAATTATTCCCTTGCAGAAAAGAAAAGCAGGCAAAGAGACATATATACTTTTGTAAGATATAAAAAAATAACCACGAAGCAGATAATATTACGTCTTTCAACTCAAGATCAAATCGTGTATCTGGTCTATCTGAGCCATATCGATCCATTGCATCAGCATATGTCAGCCTTGGGAATGGATCAGGTAGCTGGATACCTTTGATCTCTTGAAAGACCTGCACAAGAAGGTCAAACAATTAAAAATGCTGAAAGATCTACAAAGAAAATGAGCCTCGGAATCTTAGAACATATAGGATTACAAGAACACACATCATGAAGCAACAACTTCGTACACGCATTTCTTGACAAAATTGAGCCACTAGTGTCACTATCATAGAAGATATGAAGTAACAAAAAAGCTCAAAAGTATCCCAACCTTACGGATAAGATCTTCATTCAGCTTCAGCATGTCCTCCATAGGCATGAAAGCCATTTCCATATCAAGCTGAGTGAATTCAGGCTGCCTGTCAGCTCTTAAATCTTCATCTCTAAAACATCTGATAATATGAAACAAAACGCATGAGAGAGAAATCATTTGCTTAAGAGTCCTGCTTTTGGTGGTAAATGAAGGTGATGAGCCACTTATGTCAGTGAGGCTTATGTTGAACCAATCTTAAGGCCAAAGATCATATACATACCTTGCTACCTGGTAATATTTGTCAAAACCAGAGACCATTAACATCTGTTTGAAGAGCTGAGGACTTTGAGGCAAAGCATAGAATGTTCCTGACTTCGATAGAGAGATTTGATAGAATCAGACCAATAAAGTATAAACTATGATATAAGCTCATACTTGAGGGAAACTAAATTCTCTGACAGAACCAAGATAAATCGAAGTAAAGGCACCTGAATTCTAGAGGGAACCAGATAATCTCGCGCGCCTTCTGGAGTAGATCTCGAGAGTATTGGAGTTTCAATCTGGCACAAACAAACAAATCAAGATGGAAAAAAAACAAGTTAACTCCCAAAACTGAAAATGTAGCAAAAAATAAATACAGAGGCTTTTTCAAATAGAGAAGGAAATACCTCAATGAACCCATGTCTGTCTTCTAGATATCTTCTAATAAGCTTCACCACGTTATGACGAAGAACTATATTATTCTTCATTTGCTGACGGCGTAGATCAAGGCACCGAAATCTAACATCATACAACCAAAAGCCCAAGTATCAGTAAGCATTTCGAGATTAAATATGATAGAACATACAGCTAATGTTTCACCTTAGGCGGATTTCTTCTTTCACTGAATCTTTTGTCTCATCTGAAGTAGTAACTAGAAAGGGAAGCTTTGCCCTCACAGGATTCAATATTTCAACATGCTCTGCAACTACCTAGTGCAACATACTACCCACATCAACTTTCGAGAGAACCAAAACATATATATATAAAACGCAGAGATAAGTGAGAAGGGAAGGCATACCTCAATGAATCCTGTTTTCATTTTCTTGTTGATGGCCTCCTTTGGCCTGCTTCGAACAGTACCTTCCACCAAAACAACATACTCAAGCCTCATGTCATTGATCAAGCCATGTGCCTCAGGAAACTCCTCCGGAACTGTCGTTACCTAAAATTATAAACTTTCAATCATAAACGAAGCATACAGTCCCCAATTATACATCTTTTGCGTTGCACAAACGAAGTCAAAGAGTTTAATCAAACCTGAACAATGCCGGTATGATCTCTAAGATTAAGAAAAGTGAGACCTCCATGGACTCTGTGAAATGCGACCCACCCGCAAAGGCGGACCCTTTTACCAACATCGTCAACTGATAAGTCGCCGCATAGCCCTGTACGCGATACCCACCGGAGAACCGACGGAGGAGATGGAACAGGCTTCACTACCACATCGCCGGAGGTAGCCGCAACAGTGGAATTGGAGAAAGTTCTTCGGGTTCCAGGAAGTGGGTTTCTCCGTTTGGGTACGAAGAATAAAACGGCGGCGTTTGATGCGGATATGGCGGTGGCGGAGAGGAAACGAGCAGGTCGAAGAGGTAAAGTTCGCAGGAGCAGAGACATTGTTGGGACGAGATTTTAGCTGAAGTGAAGGAATAAGGTTTAAGGGGATTGCGTTTTAGAGACGAAGAAATCCAATTTTGATTGAACCGGTTAAAATTGGTTCGGTTTATAACTAACCGGAATGGTCTCTATGAAGATAACTCAGTTTTGTTTTGGTGGTCAACTCAACTGTGTTGTGAAGGCTATTTTTATTTAAAAACTCATATAAGTCATAATAAGTAGGTATCAGTAACCAAAACTTGTTATCTGATAATACAGCTTCCAAAAGGGAGAGCTAGTTCTGTACAAATCCATAATTAGACATTTTTTTTTATTATTTGTCGCTCCTTAGAACATCATCATCATCTAAAACACTGCCTCCCATCTTCATCATTTACAATGTTGTCGCTTCTTATGTTTTGTTTGCGCCAGATTTTGGAAGAAATCTACAAATACATTCTCGTAATCTGGCATCTTTCCGTAACCTGCAAATGCATTTCAAACCAGACTTAAAACTTCATTTCTCTGCCCCTCAGAGAAGATCATATTTTGAAAACTTCCAAGAACTTGCCTGGAAAATAGTTGATGTCAATAACATAAAACGTGTTTTTGCTCCCATGTTCCCTGATCATATCTATGTTGAAGAGACGAAGTCCCTATCAAAGACAAGCAGTAACAAATTTATATTTGAAAAACCGGACTTGCAAGGTAAAATAGTGGAGAAAAGCAGCGAAAAAATTTATACCAATAAGCTTCTAAGCTCTTTCACAAGGGCCTCAAGAAAAGGCTTTGGAGGGAGTTCAGCAACACGAGGGTCCAAGTCTGCGTTATCAGCTGAAGCAGAAGCAGATGAAACTCTTGGGAATTGGAAGACGCCATCAACTTTGGCTTTTTCACAATTACTCACATTTGGTAGAGAAAACCGTCTCATGACTTTTATAATATCACCCACCACAAAAACCTTGAACATAACTCCACCTTCAGGCACCAAAGAAAGATGCATTGAGTATTTTTGAAGATCTATACATGGGGAAAACTGTGCATATTGAAGTTAAACTCAATACCATGATTTACAAACTCTTGAAGGACTAAAGGCGGATCAAGTTCTGCAAGTGAGCGCCTGTCATAAGCTAAGTACAATTGATGTGACTTCGCAGTTCCATCAATCCAGAGAGGCTTTGCAACTGGAGAAAAAGTTGAAATAAACAAGTTTGAACCAATGTCAGCCCCTTTTCATCATCATCATCATCATCTATATATAGGAAGAATTAGTGGTAAGATAATATATGTTCAATTTTTACCTAGTGGAAATTTAAGACCAGCTTCCACAACTTTGTCAGCACTAGCTGCTGAATCTTTTAAGACAACCATTTGCTTTGGAACAAAAATGCTGCCTACAAAAATTTACCAGAGCAGAATTCACTTAAAGCAAAATTTAAGAAAGTTCTTGAATCTCAGTGTCAAAATAACTTATTGAGGGTTATTACCACTGCAATCTGACAGATGCAAATCTGCCATACCCTGAAGCATCGACTGTCGATTATATATACGCTGTATTGAACCTGGTGGGTCAAGCACAGTCACTTCTGGGTGGTTTTGTTGGTAATCCTACAAACATGAGATTCTCGAACATGATTCGATGACAATATACTCCTGGTGAAAGGATAATGTCCACAAACTGATCTATCTTAACAGTCGAATACTAATCCTATTTAAGTTGAACACACATTTACATTCTCAAACCAATAAAATTTAAAGAAAGGCAGACAGTTTTTCGAACCTCAATAACTTCTTCCCACTCTTTTCCCAGCAACTGCAGGAGAACAATCATATAGTTCATTAGAATTCCAGTAGAAACACACAGATACAAGTTCAGAGCATTCTTAGTTCTCACAAACCTTATGCAAAACGACATCAAATGGCCCTTGTTCAGAAAGAGGGCGGTTCAAATCGATGGGGACAAAGAAAATGCCTTTTCTCCTAAAATAGACAGACACACAAAAAGTAGCACTGTTAGCATTTTGTTCAAAACGATACTGGAGGAAGAAAAATAATGAAAGCTATGGGTTAATTAGAAAGCAGCAAAGCAGAGACCAAACTGAACAAAAAACCAATTAAGAAAAGTTCTCTCTGACCAATTTAAGACATTCTAGAACATGATATTTTATGTTGAACCAGTGATCGTTTTAGCCAAAAGACCCATGTGACTGAAGAAGATTTCAAAGCCGCAGAAAAAAAGCAAAACATGAAGCGTATTTTTTTATAAGCCAAAGTCAAACCTCAATAGAGACTGAGACTAATCAAATGGATTAAACAAGGAATATTCCCACAGAAACTAAGGAGGTTTTAAAAAGATTCCTGATGCCACCACAAGTATACTAGTATACTAGTGTAAGTAATAAGTCTAAGCAAAAGGAGTCGATTAAGGACAAAAACATGGCAGATGACAAGACAATGGCAAGTGGCAATGGTCCTCCGCGCAACAGAATCAGGAAAACCAATAATAAGAACCAAAACAAGAGTAAGGAAACAAGAACCAAATCTAGAAGAAAATGTCAAAGTCCTAAATATCTTTTTAAAGGTAGAAAAGAACTTGTCGGCTCTCTCTAAACGCCAACAAAGGAACAGTCTTCTCAGGTAAAGTAGTAGAACAATCAATCAAAAAAAAAGGACACAGTCACAGATTGTTCAACAAATTTGGAAACTTTGTAATGTTAAAAATCAAAACTTGACAATCAAACAAGCAAGTTTGGGGTTCGCATTTCGTTACCTAGCAAGAACTTCAAGCTTGGGCTGCAAGAAACTCTTCTTCTTCTTGGGAGTGAGAGCATACCCAACAACGAGTTTCTGCTGCTGAAGCAACGGCTGGTGAAACTGAAACGGCGACGTTTCGGTGAGGGCCACTTCTCTGCCGCCGCCGCCGTCTTCTTCTTCCTCTTCAGCTTTGGTTGGAACCATGTTTTCCCCTTCGAATCTCATACCAAAGTCTTCAAATCCACCGCAGGCGAACCCTAAATTGCAGGTAATCCCCAAATTACGGCTCAATCGGGCAGTTTCGATCTCGCAGGAAGCAAACATGGAATAGAAACGGTATTAAAAATAGAGAAGAGAGAAGAAGGCAAAGGTAGAATCTTTAAAGATCCCTCTCAGATTCTTTATCCTCTTACACGCAAGTGGTTTGAATTTAGGCACTTCCCCTTATTAGAGAGAGTGTTTTTGAGCAAGAGAGAAACAAAAAAATGAAAACTTTTGAAACACTAAACGTATCTGTCAAAATCAATACAGAGCGAAGAAATCAGAGAGGAATGAGATGAGGGAGAGAGATTGGTCTGAAGATCAAATATTTATAGAGAGAAAGATGAAAGAATTTGCAGAAAAAGATATGTTTTTTATTTTAGTGAAAATGGTCTCTCTCTCTCTCTCTCTCTCTCTCTCTCTCTCTCTCTCTCTCTCGTTCCCCCAAAGATTTGCTTTTTTTCCTTTTTTCTTTTCAGATTTATTATTTTCCTTAAAGCTGTTTAAGAGTTTCCACGTATTCAACTCTTTTTTTATACTATGTTTTATCTCTTTTTAATGAATTACACGTAGTCTACATTAATACATTGTACGTATGTGTTACACTGGATATAATCGTATTTGGGGTATTTTAATAATTGCCACTGTTCTTTTTTTCGTAACATATTTTTTAATGAAACAAGATTTGGTTAAAGGGATGTTTGGGGTTGGAAAAGTTGAAACTCTATATACTACGATGATTGGGTAGGCAATTTAATCAATCTCTCTTAATTTTGCCAATATACGTACGTCACCAAATCTTTTGTGGTGGTGAGTTCCTAATGGTCCAAAATAATTGAAATGGACGACTTGTGTGTCTGCCATAACATGATGTTTGATATGATTGATCCTTGCTATTTGTTGGATCTTTCAAACGTTTAACTCCTGAGAAATAGTTTTAGAAGCTTTTCGTTGATTTATAATATTGCGTGGCAGCTTATAATTATGTCAACATTACGATGGCTCATGACCTGCCGTCCTCCAGCGTTTATACGTTAATGTTTCACAGTTCAGAGCTACTCAACCATAATTAATATTTAACTCTTAGTTATCTTATCTTTTTTTTTTTTTATTGTACTCGTTTTGGTGGATCGTCCAACTACTTGTAAATGTTTACCAAATTTTTGTAAGTTTCGATTTAATGTGTGTGTAAATTAAGCAGCCTCTAGAGAATCCTAGAGGTGGAAGCTATTGCCTACTAGGGTTCTATGGTCTACAATTTGACGAGCTTTAAGAATTCTTTGCCTCTAGAGAATCCTAGAGGTGGAAACTATTGCCTATTAGGGTTCTATGGTCTACGATTTGACGAGCTTTAGAATTCTTTGATTTCCTAAGACGACGCTAGCTAGATATTTCATATTTGGATAAGCATGTCTGTTTCTTAATCTATGTTCGTCCGCACGCGCATGCAAATCTGATAGTAGTCTTACGTGCCCACAACTATAATTATTTTATAAGAAACTTTGGTATCTGTCGATTTCTTTATTGTTGGATACAAAAGTTGAGCGAAAACAATAATATTTTATAAAATGTAAAAGCAGATGTTGCAAAATGTCTTAACAGATTAGCTTAAAGATCTTTCCTAGTGGATCAGGTCTTTAGATTACATCCAATTAAAAACGACAAAAAGCTAGAGGTTAATCTACTGATTTCCAACTTATATTATAGAGTATAACATATATAATAAATTAATGATAAAGGCAATTGACTTTTATTGGAATATATGAGTATGACGATGAACAACATGCAAGGGAATATGCTCCTTTTGTTAGGCAGCAGAGTCTCTTGTTTCTGTCAGAATCTTCCTTTCGTTTGAGGTAGATTACATATATATCAAACTACCATAATATTTATTTACTATAATCATGAGTAGTAAACCTTTTTCCACGTTTTAAAATTTTCTAATCAAGTTTAGCTATCATTCACAACAATTATTAAATGTACGGTTTGATCATTGTACTTTTGAAATAGTTGGAAAATAATTACTTATGTACGTAATGCAAGTATATAACAACAAACATTATTCATCAAGTAAGACTAGTTTTCAGTACATCATCATTATATATTTTGCGTAAACACTATAACTCTAGTGTATGATTGTGTTACTATGTATTATTTTGTTCTAACACTAAAAAACCAGTCACCTTTTTTTTATTCAACTTACTAAGGTACAATTTATTCAACTTACTAACATACAACTTCGAGTTCGTTGTTTGGCCTAATTTTAAGACAATTTGTGAGTAGAGTAGTTAATGAGGCAATTTTTTTTCTAATTGAGTAAAACATATGATTCTAGAATTTCATCTGCATATGGTGCAGATAGAATACGATACTTGATGTTCAAGATATATGTGCACTGACATAGACTTATCAAGTGCTGACGATTAACTAATTGTAGAATCATATACCGTGTTGACTTATTATCTCTTATCGGACATCTATCTAATATGTTCATGTTTACGAGAATATAATGTGTCGTCAAATATATATGCGATTGATCGCTACATAAAAAGTGATGCATATGCTTTTATTCTACACCTGACAGTTGACTTCGATATGAGCTGACTCTACTTCTCTATTTTTGGTGAATGGAATATTTGTATACGTCAAGATGAGAAGAAAAACAAAACTTCACTGTAAGATATAAAGGACAACGTCACATGGAAATGATCCGAGTGAAGTTAACTATCCTTATTCGCTAGAAGAGTGTTGTTTAATTTCACCTAACGGATTTGGATTCAAATGTGGTGCTACGTATGTGAAATATGATTGTTGTTCATATAACATGTAACAAAAAAGGATTCTTCCAAAGAATGTATATGAAAACTTATGAATCACAACATCCAGAAATGTTGGGTGAACTAGACAAGAAGTGGTAACAAAATGAGGATTTTGAACATAACTAAACAAAAACAGGTCTATGTTGAGTTGTTACGTTCAATTTCTTGGATATATTTTTTTATTATTTCCGAATTCTTTTGTTTTTAACGATAAAAGCGGAAAACAAATTTGTATTCTATATTCTTTACGATCATGATAGTGAAATCCACAAGAGTAGATCTAATTTACATGTTGACGTGAACACCAAAAAATGGTGTGTTACGCTTTGCCAAAAGTCTAAAATTCAAGTAATACAAGAGCAAACATGTTAAGTAGGCGCGCTTGACATATATTTCTGTAAATTCTTACGAGTCGACGACGACAAGTACATTTCTTTGACTGAAAAAATGATTTTATTTAGTTTAGATATCTATCAAAATTTTATCTGTTGAACAGACGACAAAATTTATACACCACTCGTCACATTTCTGGATGTTGACGACTGGTGTATAAATAAGTATATTTTATTTATACACCATGCATATTATAATAACTATATATTACTTACTAAGTGGTGTATAAATAAATATATTTTATATACTAGTAAGTAATAACTATATATTACTTACTAAGTGGTGTATAAATAAGTATATTTTATGTGGTGTATAAATAAATATATTTTATATACTAGTAAGTAATAACTATATATTACTTACTAAGTGGTGTATAAATAAGTATATTTTATATACTAGTAAGTAATATATAGTTATTATAATATGCATTGTGCTGTGTTGTCTCTGTGTACATATGTGTACCACTAAGTGGGAATAAAAGGTACATAAGAACATCAAACTTCAAAATGCATCTTAGTGGAATTTCATACACCCACTAATCTTTTGGCATTATTGTCGACTTTTTAGCCTTTTGTGGGTGTTTAGTTGGTTTTTTGTTTTAGGTGAAAAATATATGCCTATATGCATTGTAATTTGTAAGTGCATTAGAACATATCCGCTTTTAACATCTGCCTTATAAACTTCTCATCTCTGATCTCTCTATCGTTATTATTCTTTAAGTACAATAAGTAATAACACATCTGTTAGCAAATATTTAAAAAGGTATATATAAATAGTGACTTTTATGCCCATAATCGACTCTTAGGGGGGTGTATTGAAACAATGATTTTGGAGAATTCTATGGGATTTAGAAAATTTGGAATTTTGATAGATTTTAGGGAAGTTGATATGATTTATGGTAAAATTCTTTCAAATCCCACCTAAAACCATGAGATTTGGATTTCTGTATTTTTAACTAAACAAATCCTCTCAAATCCTCCAGAATTCCTAAAAATTAAAATCCAAATTCACAAATTGTTTTGAATAACATTGGATTTTAAAGTAGATTTTTAAATAATCAGTTCAATAACAGTGGATTTCAGGATACTTTTTAAAATTCATGATTGAAAACATAGGATTTGTAACTTTTATACAAATCACCTAAAATGTCAAGTTGAATACATCCCCTTAGTTAAGGCGTCTAACCAGTGATAAAAAAATATATATTATACGAAGCTAACAACAAATCCAATAAAAGGCAAAGATGTACACTAGTCTTTAGGACCTGGCATACAAATCAAACCGAATCTGAACCAGATATTTTATTTAAAGCAACGGTGAAGGCAAAATTTTATAAATTCCATGTTCCATTTTTTAATAGGAAACAATAAAAGTTATAAAACCAACCGAAAACTACGTCTACTACGTGAGTCGTTTGTATTATTCTAGACTAGATATGTAGAGTACAGTAGGACATGTTTACAAGTTTGTTTCCTAATTATACAACCATAAACCAAATCTATATACAACCCAAAGATTTTCGTATCTTTAATCTAACGCCCCTTTGTAGGCGGAGTATAAGAGGTTGTCGTAGGCCTTTCATGAAGGTTTCAACAACTCAACATTCTGTAGTGGTGACGGAACATAGATAACCTTTACTTAAGCCAAGTGCAACCCGTTCACTCACAAAAGTAAATGACGATGTGACTGGTGCGGAGGTATCGAACTGGATTGGAGAAGAGATAAACAACACTGAACTGATGTTCTCGCAGAATATCACTGTGGCAGGTAGACTTATGATTGCCGTCAGCTAAATGCAAGGATAAGATTGCAAAGTTTCGTAGCTTTGGTGATGGCATCTTAATAAAGAAGCTTTCATTGAAGTCTACTGATTTTGATTTACAAAACTGGAAAGGTAAATGGTATGATTCTATATATATTTGATTTATTCCACTAGTTTCCATCGCTGACTTGATTGTTACAAATACATATTACACTTTTGTACTCACTAAATCATCAGATATTGCCAATGAACATCCACTGTAACACTGCTTTCTGAATCTGAATTCAGCTGTGGTTTTATTGACTTGGGAAGAACCTAAACCAATTCTGGCTCCCAAAAGTCAGAATTCTGATATCTGGAAAAGTAGAGCGAATTAATCAAGAAACTGGTTGCACCCCGTTCCATGCACGTGGGTCATCAGAGAGTTCATTGATCCTATTGTTGCGGCTCTCCTGCAAGTATGCTACACCAGCCCAAAGTCCGCGTATAAGTAGAATGCTCGTAAATACAATAGTTCCAAGTGTGCAAGCTACCTGCGTTCGACCAAAGAAATGACATTAAAATCCAATCCCGACAGACACATTGTCTCTTTCGAAGGCACAAAATAGCCTATACACATTAGCTCAAGTATTCAGAAACAGAGAGCCAAGACTTGTGAAGTATATATTAATATATGCATACGGATAGACACTCATGCCTATCTGTGATAATAAAGAAGGGTGAGTCAAGTAATGAATTAAGATCCATTCAATTTTGCTATGTGTGAGTAGAATAAAACAGAGCCTGGTGCTTAACTTGAGTTCAGTAACATTTTATATTTTGATAGAGACACTCGTAATATGACTTTGTATGCTCCATGAAACTAGTATCATGGCAACTCATCAACAAAGTTCTAAAAGCTTGATACAACCCTCTCTACTCAAACTTATAGTAGATACAGAACTCTGCCATGGTCAGTGAATCCGATAGCGAAGAATATAGAGCAATCAAAGGGCAACAAAACAAAACAATCCACTCCTTGTTTAACTCCCTAAAGAACTAGACCGACCATCTAGAAACCATGGCAAGTAAACCAAATAACACAGAGAGGTTTTCCAAGTTCGATTCTTTTAACAACAATGAAGAACCTTTCTTCATAATACTACAATCCAATGGAGGTTTAGTGTAAAATTACCTCGAGGAAAGCCTTCAAGATCCACAAAAACGCAAGAATAAGTACTCCATTCACTGAAAACCCAACCTGAATTGAACAGCAAAGTAACATATTGAACTAGATTAAACACTCATCAAATCAATGGCAAATGGAAGAGAGAAGAAAAGACTACTAACAAGCTTGGTAGAGATGGAAACAGGCAAGATTGATCTGACAGCTTTCCTAGCTCTCTTGGAAACCTTTCTGAAAACATTCTCTACAAATCTAAGCAACAGATCCAAACTTCTATCTTCTTCCTCATGATCATCTTCGTCTTCCTCGTAATCATCATCGAACCCGTCGTACTCCGGTCTAATCTTCCGGTTCCAGCTCCTCGTATCTTCTGCGAAATCATCCCTCCCCTGTTGCACCCAATTGAAAAAAATTGGAGCTTGTAAAAACATTTACACATAGAGAGAGAGAGAGAGAGAGAGAGAGAGAGAGAGAGAGAGAGAGAGAGAGAGAGAGAGAGAGAGAGAGGAAGAGAAATCGAATGTACGTTGATGAAATCGCGGGATCGGCGAGAAGCAAGAAGGGGAGAAGTGGAATCAGAGAATCTGGTGGTACTGGTAAAGATTAGGGTTTTGGGAGAGAAGATGAACAAGGAGGAGAGACGCGATCGAGTTTGATGCCTTAGAGAAGAAGGCGATGAGATTGAGGCTGAATATTGCATCCTTCGTGTTTACGCATCAGACCTCAATCTCTCTCTCTCTCTGCTCCTACCGTCGTCACTCGTCAATATTTGATTATTCCATAATACTAAATTATTCATTTTTTTTTTTTTTTTTTTGTGACATGTTTTATTTGATTATGTTTGTCCAAAAATAAAAAATTGTTTATTTGATTATTAAAGCTTTTAACATGAGGCAATGTATTAGTGCCAATATTTAAAGTGACTCAAAATAATAAACTTGAAGGTTGAAGATTCTTGATTGTGTCAAGTTGTATAGAGACAACGGTTATATGTGGGGAATTGGGATGGTTGGTGCTGGAAAGAGTAGTGAAAACCACATGGTATCAGGATATATCGGCTTGCAAACGCTGAGTTGAAAGAAGTCAATTTGGTGTCAAATTATAATGAGTAGAGGTTGATGATTTCGTCCTTTGAAAGGTACAACGGGTCCGACATTATGAAAGCGTTTGTTGCGTTCTCACCATCTTAAGATTAGAATTAGGTTACAGTTTAAGCCCACCATATATAGGTACCCTATATTAATTAGAGTTAAGCCTCTCAAAAAATGCTTTTTGTCATAGTCTTCTCACTTGAAATGAATATGCATTACCAAAAATATATCTCTTTTAGTTTCCCCGTTTGTGGTATGGATTTGTCTCGACTCTAGAAGAACATACACAATTAATTAGACTGTTTTTCATGGACATATATGTAATGTATGATCAATTAACTTTCATGGACATATATGTACAAGATTATCTTTCAAACACAGATTGAATCATTGTTTCCGATATTATATACTACGAACTATTAAGTAATATAAAAAAACACATTATATACTACGAATTATTAAGTGATTAAAAAAAAAAAAAACATAAGGCGTTGAAGAATATATTATAGGAGTATCAAATATATAATTTCATTACAGAGATGCAAATTAATGCTGAAATTATAAATAAAACACCCCAAAAAAAAAAATAATAATAATAGTAAAACATATCCCCCAGGTTTAGAACCGAATTTAGATATGTGGCCGAATGAAAACGGATCAATAGTGTCCACAATATATATATATATATACTCGTTGTAATACAATAAGATAAGAATGGTAAATATGAACTTATTAGAAGACATGCTTAACCAGCCCAGGGATATGTGTATTCACAAAATAGCTGTCCCAGTCGATAACCTTTGGATCAAAATAGAAAGTCTCGCTTTCCGTCTGCGACACCGTTTTTTGCAAAGTTTCTGTATTTGTATCATCGAATCTGCATGTGTATTTAATACATACTCCAGTTAATTTTGGTATAATCTCGTTTTAAATCTGAAACCATATATATTAGACACACACTAATAATTAATTAAAGAACCAAACTGGAAAATGAAAAAGTTACTTACATGCCCTTGAAAAAGAGGTAAGGCTGATAGAGATCAACAAGCCGAAATACAAACGCTATCTTCCTATGGAATTCCTTAAATTCCTTGTCTAACAACTTGCAAAGCACCATGTTTGCTACTTCAAGTCCCTGTGATAAATTAACCAGAGAATCATAAAGGTTATTGTTATTCATAGATCTAAAACTACTGTATTAATTATATCGTTACGTACCTTCAATGAAATCAAGTAATGTATGGTCATGTATCTGTGGAAACTAGGCATAGAACTCAATATCTGAATGTTCTTGACCCGAACGGCCTTCCCATCTTTGTTGATCCAAGGTTTGGTTGTGAAATATTTGTATGCTACTTCAGGAAATGTCTTATTTTTCAACGGGTTTCTTAGTGAAGAACCCACATGGTAAATGATCTCTTTTTGTTTACCGGCTTGAGCGGCCATTGATACTAGAATCGAGTTTACCACCATATCTGCAGGCATCTACTCCATGCATACGCGTCCAAACATGTCAAATCAAGATGAGTAAATAATCCTACTGTATATATTAATGTACAATGTCGAGCGTAGATTAAGATGAGTGTCAAGTAGGTACCACATCGGAAATAGCATTAAGATCGCAAAGAAAGCACGTGAGTTTGCCTTTACCATATCCAACAGCTAAACTATCAATGGTCCTGTACAATTAAGACTAGTTATTTCATTGATTTGACTAGTAGACTATCAATTATAGGAGTATCATTTAGTATATTCGAACAAAAGAGCTTTTGATAATTTAACCTGATGCCCTCAGTCCAACCGGGGAATGGTTCTTTGAATGTGCTGGTAATAATTGAAGGACGAAGCATCACAAGTGATATATTTTCCCTCTTTGCACCTACCACCATCTCCCCCATTGCCTTGGTGAACACATATGTGTTTGGCCATCCGTACATCTTTGCCCTATCGTTAATTTCTTTTTTTTAAGTCAAAAGCATTCTTTTTTTCAAAGTTTAACATTAATTGACATTTTTATTTGCAACATCAAGTAGGACTAGAACCTGGTGAGTCCGAGAACCCTCATGGCTTCTGTGATGGTTTCTGGAGAGGCTCCGATGGCTTGGAGCTGGTCAAGTTTCTCCTGAACCAATTTCTTCTCAAGGTTAATGTCTAGACCGGTGGTTCCATTCAACGTCTCACCCATATGGTGCGGAGTCTCCATTATCAGGCCAGGTTTTTCTCCGCACACGTAAGCTATAATATAAATTTTTGATTATTTGGTGGCATTTATACTTTGTAAAGAAGTTTATTCCCAAAACAAAAATGATCGGTTTACCTAGTAAAAAAACTCATCATAATAGTTGGAGTTATTTAAATGTAAAATGTGATCAATGTAAATAGATTGGCAAAATACCAGATAATTATTATTTATTTCTGATGTTGGTATAATGGTATCTCCTTTTATTATAAAATAATAATAATAAAAATAATTTTTTTAAAGAAGTTAGATGTCATTGGTTGGTAGTTAGATGTCGAAATCGAGATAATTAACCTGTAGGCTACTCTGCATGTTCGTTCTAATACCTTTTTTTTTTTTGAACAAAGTTCGTCCTAATACCCATGTCCTTTTAATTTCAATCTAATTTATAAGATAGGGACACAGGTCTTAGGAAAATTCGGATACATTAGAACAAGACATTATCATTGTCAATGTACTTCACCACTTGCGATCTAATAAACACAAGTCATCTCACAGTATCATTGATACCTAGCATAGTAGTTTTATATTCTTACCTGTTGATACTTGAACACAGATCTTAACCTTTGCACATCTCTTGGCAAAGTTTAAGACATTGAGAGCACCGAATGTGTTGATCCCAAGTGCTATATCGTATCTGCAAATTAATTTACATTCCTTTAGTTTTACGGTAGTGAAAACTATTCCATCGGGATATCGTTAATGTCGATCGCTAATATGTGATTGCTTTTAAATGGATTGGTAACATATTTATTTTCCAGGAAATCAAAAATTTATTGCTATGCGAAAGCCCCACACACACAGACTGACAGACGACACACACAAAAATTAAATAAAAAGTAGTTAGATAAATTTATTTTTCTGTACTGTAAGTGATAGTTAAAGTTCAGTTCAAAGTAAAGTTTAATAAATCAATAATAAAAAAAATTTTCATTCATTCAAAAAAAAAAAATCAATAGTAAGATTAAGATATTAGAATCATTACGATGGGATAATATTATGCATAAATAACATAATGAAATTAGTATATATACCTTTCATCAAACTTAGTAGTTGCAGCTAAATTAACAATGGCATCAACTTGGTGGATCATCTCATGAGCTAAGTCGAGATTTTGAATACCTAAATCCTCAAGACAAATGTCTCCGTTGACAATAGTGATTTTCTCTGATGTAAGTTGCTTAAGATTTGGACCATACTTCTCTTTCACCACTTTGAACAAATCTTTACCCAAAATCTGCATTGATTTAAACACCTCAAAAGTTATAAAACTTCTACTATCATTCCATATGAGGTTTGGAAGATATTTGAATAAAATTATAATTTTCAAACAAGAACAATAAGTTCATAATTTTATTACGAGTTATATATATATATATACAGATTTCTAATACCCATATTATATATATATATATATATATATATTATTAAGAAAGAGTTTTCTAACAACTTTGATTGAGTGATTAAATATATCTAACAACTACAGACGTTAGCTAGCGTAAGTATGTGGAGACAAAACCTCGTCGTTAAACCTCTGGGTAGCAGTTTTTTCTTTTGATGCTCTTAGAAGGAGATAGAGTTTCTTCACGTTTGGTGCCACCCTCAATATCTTCTCCACAAAAACTGCAATTAAATTTTATATAAATTTAACCATACTTAACAATTATGAGAGCTAGTCTAATATAACGAAAGCAACTTTTGTATCGATTACGATATACGCAGTCTTGCCTAGACCCCCAAAATCTTGATGGGTTAGACTAATATAAATCGATTGACGTGAGCTTTTCTTATATCAACCACAAATAATTTACTGAGACCTCATCAATCTTTCGCTAGAAGCATTTACAATACGTATATTTCATTACCTGTAGTACGTGACACATTCATACTGCAATTTCTACTTTCATTGTTCGTATGTTGTTGTCGACGACATGCATGCATGAATCCAGATGATAACATATGCATATCAACAATACTAGTGCAAATTAACCACTAGAGTATTGTTTCTTGTCATGCTTTAAATTAATATGTATAATACGTTAACTAATGTTATTTTCAAGTGTAGCTCAAGTGACACATATATATATATATATATATATCTTAAGTATTGTCTACAACTTCATAACTTGTAAATAGTAGAATCGATAACTTCATAACTTATAAATAGTAGGATCGATATATATATATATATATATATATATATATATGTGGAGGAGGGAGAGGAAGAGGGAGAGAGAGAGAGAGATATAATACTATTTGCTAAGAACCCAGCAGCTCCAATGACCAATATGGATTTGTTGTCAAGGTACTGAAGAACATTGACGACCTCCATTTCTGTCGACATAATTTATGTTTGTATATACGTTTGAGTGAGAGAAAGACTGCATGCAATAGAGTACAACGGCATATCACATAGAGATTACTAAGATATATAGTTTTAGGCTTTACAAGGTGAAATTAATGTGATCACCTACCTACATTTTCTATTTTTTTTTTCCCAACTACTTTAAAATTAGCTGTCAGAAAAATCTTATCAGAAGTATCTAGAGATCTCAATATTTTACATATTTTGGATATGAACTTATTTGAGTCAAACATGGCTTGGCTTAATTTAAACATTTTCCCACATTTTATATATAACCATGCATCTTGACTGATTGATATGGTTAGTTATAAGGCATGATTCCATTCTAATTTTGGAAAACGCGCATAGAAACCCAAATAATAAAAAAATCTGAGTCAGTATTATAATTTCGCAAAAAAAAAAAACGGTATTTAAACACATTTTCATATTTTAAAATATATAATATATTAAAAAGATCGAGAGAATGTGAAAAATGTGCATTTGTAGGCAATTTTGTTGACATAAATGTATGGGGTCAGTAATTTGTAGTAAAATATGTATGTTTGGGTGGTATAGAATCCGACAGAGTAAAACAACAGATAAATACGGAGAGGCCAAAGATAGATCTTATTTGAGGACGTGAACGGCCTATCATTTTCCATTTATTTATGATCACAACTACTTTCAAGTACAACTACTCGTCATCAAATCCAACTCGCAACCATTTAGACTGTAACGTCTATTTAAGGCATGTTTTGTGGTTCTATAACTTGGGCTAAGCTCAGATGGACCAGAACACCATTAATTAGGCCTATTCATTATTCATGCTTGGGCAGAGTAACACCCCTAGTCTGACTTAGAACTCAAAAGAGCAACAATGCTGGGACTTTCAGTTTCAAGTATCAACTTTAAACATCCTCTGTTTTCTTTTGTTAAAAGTTCAACATCCTCCTCTGTTATGGCAAAGTTGAAAAGTTTAGAGCCTTAGACTTGTGTCGAAAGGAGGAATGTATATGATAAAGAGTGGCTATAACAACAAGCGGATAAGTTTAGTATTCTCTATATTGCATTAGACATTCCTTTTTAGTTTTAGGGTTAGCTTTGTGGTGTTATAAAAAAGGTTTTCCTGCTCTTTTTAATTATCAAAGGATACATTTTATTTCTTGATTATAAACTTTTGAAAAGGTCTTCCTTTCCCTCTAATTCCGGACATTTTCTTCAGAATTTGGCACCTTTAAATGAATATTCTAATCATTCAAACTTTATGGATACCATTTTTTTTTAATTTTCTTACATGAGTATTCTTAAATTTTAAAAATGCATGAGAAACAAAAATATTACATATGTCCAGTCGTAGCCGAGTTTGCTGTTACAGATAAAAAGGAACGAGCAATTTGAACCAGTTATAAGTCTGTCAAAGTTATCAAAGACGCCATTTTATAATTAGCTCAATCATATGATTTGATATAGCCAAGAGTCATAAAAAGAACCATTAAGAGCATTATTTGCTAGATAGTTCTTGGTAGTAGTAGCTCTTCCCAAAAAAAAAAAAAAAGAGCTTATTTAGGCATTGAAGTTTTGTTTGCATAATGAGTTAACATAAGGGCGGCTACAAAACTCGTTTGTGAAGAAATTACAAAGCAAAAGAGAGAAAGATTCAGACCCACCCAAAATTTAGATTTGAGAACCCTTTCTTTTTCTGTTGTCCCTTCATTGTTGGGTTTCTTCTTTCTATACCAATTTTGTTTGCTTAAAACACCATCCTATCTTTCATAATTCAATTTAATCATTACTTGAATCCATAAAAGCTTCAGAGATGTCCAAAATAGCGGCTCTTCAGTTTGATCCTGACCTGATAATTTCAACGTTTTAGTCAGATTGGATATTCATATATATTCTTCATAAAGTAAGAATAAAACAAAGTAGTGAAACATCTATAAAAATAATATATACTACATTACTTAACTGGTTTAATTTTAGAATCTGGTTTCCATATGCAAATAAGCATACTGCTCTTGGAATGCTGTTTTGTCCTGCTTGTTTCAACACACAAATACATACATCTATAGTGAGACTCTTGAGACAGGTCACGTGTACTCAGTACAGAACCTAACAGAGAGATAGTGAAGTGAAGAGAGAGAAACCTGAAATTGAGTAGCCGAGAAGCCTTGCGAGTAATCCAATGTACTTTCTGGAAAGGTTTGCTCTATCTTATTACCACCAACACCTTTCTGCAACATCTACAGGATATATCAAAACAAATGTTAAATCCCAATATATATAGTATAGAAACTAAAGAACAAAATCCTATTTTAAAAGATACAAAGTGTCTTTGTTTTTCTTATAAGCCCTCTAATCCAGATTTATCGAGCTTTTGTACTCATTAACAGGGAACAATATATATCACTTTAGTTTATAATATACTATTTGGATGACACAAAGATGTGGTAACAAAATAAAAAAGAAGACTTAACAGGGAACAATATAGATCACTTTAGATACTGATTAAAAAAATTCAAGACCATATCATTCAAAAGATAACGAGAAAGTCTTTGTGTTTTCTAAAAAAGCTAAGCCCAAAACTAGTCATGGACTTGTTTTATGCTAGGTAAATTCTACAGTGACTAATGATTATTTGTTTGTGTTTTACGTTTCTATTATGATATTCTAAGCATTATAACATGGAATGTAAACAATGTAAACGCAAAGAAACAATCCGTACTTAGTGAATCTACCAAAACATTGATCTTTGTTTAACGAAAAGTGTGGACTAGGACTTACATGAGGGAAATTGTAAAGGGGAGAGCTAGCAGTATCATCAAGAACAGAGTTCATTTTCTCGTAATCTCTTCTTTTCTTTTCTCTCTTGCTCTGCTTCTTGAGACCAACAATGTTTATCTTCTTCACTGAATCTTCCTCAGAAATATTCCTTGGACCAGAAGAAGCATCTGAAATCATTGATAAATCGTCTTCTTCTTCTTCTTCTTCTTCGTCGTCGTCTCCTTGTTGCACATAGTTTTGGTCCCATGAATCTTTGCTTCTTCTTCTGTTTTCAAACCCATTGCTGTCTCTAAAACAAGAAGGACTTGGTGAAGAAACAGACTGGTCTAAGTACAGAGTCCATCCTGACTCGCATCCACTACTTGAACCCAACATTTTTCTTCTTTTATGTTCTATAGCTAATAAGAAGATAAAAATTCTTACTGAGATCGAACAGCTGTGTTGAAAAAGATTTAAAGAAAGACTCTATGAGTGAAGAATCGACTTAAAACCTCTGTCTCTTTCTCTGTATCTTATATTTATACTACACACATGCATCTACTATACTTCTCTCTATTTCATTGTTTAATTTATATATTCATTTCAATTTTGCTCTTATCTTCAATAGGTACGGAGTATATCGTATTTTAACTTATTATCATCGTCTCTCTCGTCTCCTACTTCTTTTGCCTATTAATTTTCAAAATCTAGGTTGGTCTAATAATTTGGGCTTTTGTTTTGTCGTTATTAGAGCAAATATGAAACCAAATAAATTTTATTAATGGATAAGTCGGCGTTATTAGGCTAACTCAAGCGGTCTTTGCAAGTTCGAAACATGTGAACTCGATTTAAATTGTATAATAAAAACTCTTATTTCAATTTTGTTAACTCTTCTCTTACAATGCCAGTATGTAACATGGGAATGACATGCAGCGTTCGTATCCAGGGATTTTTCATATTTCATATTTAATCCAAAGATATAAAACCAAAACTTAAATTTTGGCAACATTAAAATAAACAAACAATCGCATATATATCTTAACTAGAGTGAAACTCAATACGTGGATGTATAATAAATATCATCCAAATATAAATGTTCCCACGTGACATATTCTCCAAAACTAGTCTAGAAGAGATAAAATACCCATTGATCATATTTTAAAAATGTTTATTAGTATTCATTTATTATGTTAAGTTATGTATTAGTGGAAGTAATTAGATGGTACATGGGTCAAAGCGAGTTCGACAGACAGACAAGTGGTGACAAGAAGATCCGAGCGGTCTATTGACTACGCTTTTATGATATCACATGTCCTCACATTTCGTTTTGCTTTATTTTATTTCCCTGTCGTACTCTCTAAAATTTAATTCTCCACCTAAATCTCTCCTGTCGAAAATAAAATCTCTCCTAGTGATTTCTCTTTTATATGTTCTTTTTCGTGAATTTGACACTCTCATTATACATTGGTGTCATTTTAGCATGATTAAGTTTTGAAAAGAGTAATAGATATATAAGGTTAACATCATGTTTTAAAAAAGAGTAATAGATACATTGGTGTCGTTTTAGCATGATTAAGTTTTGAAAAGAGTAATAGATATATAAGGTTAACATCATGTTTTTGGTGGATTTTTCAAACATATAGTAAATAATAATTAATGTAAAAAATTATTAAAAAGTTATGCTAAATCGGAATGAAGGATGTATAAGATGGTAAAATTGAAATGTGTGAAGGAATTGTATAGATATTGGAATTGCATCTCTCTGATTTGGTACACATGCTATGTGAGTCCAAATAATTTTCAGAAAATAGATGGAAAAGAAAAAATTGATTGATTGATTTCATTTAAGGGTTAGCTAGCTAGCAAAATCAGGCATGCATGTGGGCACGTGTGCACGTAAAAAAGAGAAATACGCAAGGTTCAACAAATTCACACATGTGCGCACGTGCAACAACACGCACTTCGACCAACTACACACTTTTGCAATTTAGGCTCTTAAATGTGTCACTTTCTGATCCCTTTCCCTTTTCACTTGCTGATAATTCCTATGCTCTCCCGGTTTCGATGTTCCCGTCCTCCATGTGTTCTCTTAGCTTTTTTCACTTCCTTTCATATACATATAGGTGTGTCATGTGTGTATTTCACTTTCTGATCCGGTTTGAATATAACCCAATCTTTTAGCAATATGTTTGTCCTTTTTCTTTTGCATGGTTTATAGTTTCTTCAAATTGATCGTGTTACTCTCTATGCACAAAAATAACTTGTGCAGGAGTTTTATTTTAAACTGTACAGGAAAGAAAATGTTAAGTTTTGGTGATGATTAAAGGAAAAAAAAATGTTTAATTAGGTGTGTATTAAACTATCTCTGTTTCAGAGTTATAAAAGTTCCTTCTAAATGTGTTTTGGTAATAATGTGCTTAAAAAGTTTATAAACTTTAGGCATTACTCGCTTCAAGAGCTCTCCTCTAGAGGAAGACGTTATGAGACGTTTAATTGTAGGGTTTAACTATTCGCTAATTAAAATTATAGTCCTTAATCTATTCATCTCGTTACAGACGTTATGATTTATGGTAGATGACTTTTCAAGTTTTTATATGATTACGCTAAATGAATTAAGAAAATGTCACAATAATTTTTTGTAATTTCAAGCATCAATTACAACTTTAACCACCTGACGCTGACCCATCTCCTTAGTTACCTCCAAACTGAAACTAGTGGATAAGTTCTTCATCCATGGATGTCTGACATTCACATTGTAATGTCCATGCAACAACGAGATCTCTTCTTCTTCATTCTCAGAATCAGTCATGGAAATCTTCGGAATATCTGAACCTTGCCACTCCTTAAGCAACTTGTCAATTACATCCCCTGTTTTTGTGTTGTTGAAGTCTTTGTCCGCAAGTGTCAGCTTGTCGAAACCAGACACCTCAGGCCCCGCAAATATTATGATGCCTTTAACCGCAGGATGCGAATATGCTTCCCTCAGAATCTCGTCAATGTATTTCTCCTATCAAGCAATTAGATTAGTCAACCAATTTTTATGATTAGAATAGTGAGTGAAGATCGAACGAGGCTTTCTTGTTAGACAAGGTAAGTTGATGACAAACCTGATCAGGGCACTTAGGCATATCAAGCTCTGTAAGCCAAATAGGCAAACCTAATGAGCCTAAAGTATCCAACGCAGATCTCATGTAAGCTAAGTTAGGCTGAGTTGGACTAAAGTGACCCTGAGCTCCAATTGCTCCTTTAATGTTCATGTTTCCTGGATACGCAAGAATCTCCTCCATCTTTGCCTTCACCTTAATCGGCGCTGCGGTAACATCCATACGGTTCTCAATCGTGTTGTACTCGTTAACGAACAATGTCACATCAGGATCAAGCTTATAAGCCAAATTGTAGAAACTTGAAGAAGCGTTTGCACCAAGCATTTTCTCAAAGTAATCCCAATGCACATTCTCATTAACCACATCCCACCCGGTTACCTTCCCTTTGTATCTCGTCATAACCGAGTTTATCCGGTTCAATGTCACGTTCATCAAATCGTTTGGATCTTCTAACTTTTGCACCCAACTTGGCTGCATTTTTGGATCGTCCCACAACACTGTATGACCTCTAACCAATATCCCATTCTCTTCTGCAAACTTAAGCATTGAATCGGCTAACGTGTAGTTCTCTTGACCGCGTGCTTTCTCCGTTGTATACCATTTCATTTCATTGGTGAATGATGTGATTTTAAACCGTGACGCAAACCATTTTCTGTACCCTTCGCTTTGTAGGATCCGAAAGTTCATTCCGCAGCCTAAGAGGAAAGATGGTTTGGTTTGTTCTACGGATATCACTGCGCCTTTTACTGTAGTTTTATTCTGATAAGTTACTTCAAATCTCACTTTGTTCTTCCTTATCTGCAATTAACATAAGTCATGTAGCAGCATAAAATAGCACACCGATAGATACATAAAAGATCGATCAAATGCTACCTTTTCAACAAGTTGGTCTTGTTTCAGTTTCCATTCTTCTTTGCTGAACTTTTTTAACGACACATCTCTTGCAGATATCTTTGCTTCTTCGTCATCACTCTGTTTTCACATAAAACCCGAGTTGACACAGAGTTATGTATACATAGGAATTATAAACATATATAGATAGTGTTATTTGTACCTTGAAGAAAATATCTACAGGGCCTGAAACATTTGGGACAATGCCACCTTTAAGCAAAGTCCAACATCCTTGCTTCGCCCTAACTTCACCTCCATGAACAAGTCTTCCATTTTCTGTCTTGAACACAACTCCTACCTTATTCTTGTTTCCTTCTCTCAACTTCACCCAAGCTGTATTTTCATTAACAAATAAACTATGGATGTTTCAATCTAACCCAATCCAAACTGAGAGAATACTATTAGTGTATATATAGAAAACTGAATTTAAACTAAAATTTAAACCTTACCAAACTGATCTACATAAGACTTTATTATGATTTGGGTAATAAAGATCCTAAACCAAACACCAGATTGAACACAACTAAGAAGAACTGACCCAATTATCTGTGGTTTGAAACAGTAACTTACTACACAAGAAACTATATATGAAACGATGATGTATTATATATATTATATAAAGTAGAGAATGGGTTGCATCTGTAAATTAATGTATAATTTACCAGAGAAGCTGTAAATGTTTCCTTGGTGAAGATAAATTCTCTGTACCATTCCCCTAATGGCTTTATTTCCATCTATTTTCCACCCTTCATCAGAGTCATCTTCGACGGAGCGGCTAAAGCGTAATAATCCTTGTGTTTCACTGCTTCGTGGAGGATTCATTACACACTTCATATATACCAAAATTTACCAATGTTAAAAACTTAGAATTTACAAAAAAAAAAAAAAAAAAATCACTCATGTGATGAAGTTTATCAGTTTTGGTTACCTCTGTTTTGAGAGAGTCGCTTTGGGAGAAAGGATCAATGGCAATCCCTGAACGCACAAGACACCAGAGAAGTAAAAGCATGAAGCAATCGTTGATATTCTTCATCGTCCTTGCTACAAAGTTTGAAGAAAAAAAAATATGTAAGACAATATTACAATTACATTATTTGTTGCGCATCACCCACCTTCATTTTATTTTTCCTAAAGACACACGTGTATCAGTTGAGATACGAATCTGTATCTCACAAGTTTAGGAATTAAGAACTTAGTGAATATTGTGATCTTTTTAACAATCTTTTACTTTAGGAAATTAGATATGATCTTTTGCATATATATATATGTACCGACCATATAATGAAATCATGCAGATATTCTCAACTCTTGAGTCTTTTTCCTCTACAAAGTGGGGTACTAATCCCAAAAAAGTTATAAAGTGTGATTCACTCGTGAAACGCTTGCAAGCAAATATTTTGTTTGGTTAGCTAGAGTGAAAGCGACCAGGTAACAAAATTGTAACATAGCCGTTAAGCAATATATCAAGTTTAAATAAGTTGATGAAGACTATGCTTAGAATGTAATTTAAAAACGTAATATTTTTTTTTATGACGGACTATGGCTTAGACACACAAATTCATATACAGTGTGATGTTATATTATTCACCAAAATAAATGGGGAGATGTCTCATTAAATTTTCTTGTATGACGAAATGAAATTTCTTTTAAATAAGTTGACCATTCAATTAGGGGGTATACTAGAATGATGATTTTAAAAAACTTTGTGTCATTCTTATTTCTTAGTCTTTTTTTCCCAATATATATATAGTCTATATAGTCTATGAACTTTAGGCATAACTTTTCTTCAAGAAGCTCCTGTAAAAAGACGTTATTATAATTTATGTAGATGACTTTTAATTTCAAGTTTTACATGATTATGATAATTTCACATATTATTGTTCTTAATTCAAGCATTAATTACTACTCTAACCACCTGACGCTGACCCATCTCCTTTGTTACCTCCATGCTGAAATTTGTGGACAAGTTCTTCATCCATGGATGACTTACATTCACACTGTAATGTCCATGCAACAATGAGACGTCTTCTTCTTCATTCTCGGAATCTGCTGTGACAATCTTTGGAATCTCTGAAGATTTTTGATGCCACTCCTTGAGCAACTTGTCAATTACATCCCCTGTTTTTGTGTTGTTGAAGTATTTGTCCGCAAGTGTCAGCTTGTCGAAACCAGACACCTCAGGTCCACCAAATATTATGATGCCTTCCACCGCAGGATGCGAATACGCTTCCCTGAGAATGTCTTCTATGTATTTTTCCTATGGGGCAATCGAATTAGTCAAACCAAATTTATGTTTTATGATAACGAATGAAAGGGTTCCTTGTTAACCAAGGTAGTTGATGACAGACCTGATTAGGGCATTTAGGCATATCAAGCTCAGTAAGCCAAATAGGCAAACCTAAAGAGCCTAAAGTATCCAAAGCAGATCTCATGTAAGCTAAGTTAGGCTGAGTTGGACCAAAGTGACCCTGTGCTCCAATTGCCCCTTTAATGTTCTTGTTTCCTGGGTACGCAAGAATCTTCTCCATCTCCTTCTTCACCTTGATCGGCGTGGCTGTAAACTCTTTAGGGTTTTCTATCGTGTTGTACTCGTTAACAAACAATCTCACATCAGGATCAATCTTATAAGCCAGATTATAGAAGCGTGATGAGGCGTTTTCACCCAACATTTTCTCAAAGTAGTCCCAATGCACATTCTCGTTAACCACATCCCACCCGGTTAACTTCCCTTTATATCTCTTCATAACCGAGTTTATCCGGTTTAACGTCACGTTCATCACATCTTTCGGATCTTTTATACTTTTCACCCAACTAGGCTGCATTTTTGGGTTGTCCCATAACACAGTATGACCTCTAACCAATATCCCATTATCTTTTGCAAATTTCAGCATTGAATCAGCTAACGTGTAGTTCTCTTGGCCCCGCGCTTTCTCCGTTGCATACCATTTCATTTCGTTAGTGAATGATGTGATTTTGAACCGTGACGCAAACCATTCTCTGTACCCTTGGCTTTGTAGGATCCGGAAGTTTATTCCACAGCCTAGGAGGAAAGATGATTTGGTTTGTTTTAGGGATACCACTGCGCCTTTGACTGCGGTTTTGTTCTGATATGTTACTTCAAATCTCACTTTGCTCTTCCTTATCTGCAATTAACATAAATCAATCTAAGAGCAAAACAAAGCACACATATGAAGACTGCTCTAGTGGGCTAGCTTGTGTCAGGCCAACCAATGCAATTTATATGGTTTAATACATGTAAAATTTTTAATGGATTTATACAGATAGAAAATATCAATGCTACCTTTTCAATAAGTTGGTCTTGTTTCAATTTCCATTCTTCTTTGCTAAACTGTTTTAGCAACACATTGGTTGCAGAGATCTTTGCTTCTCTGTCTTCACTCTGTTTTCGCATGAAACCAATTTAAAAACAGAGATTATTCGTATGTATCTTTCTATACATATGAATACACATATAATAGTGTTTGTACCTCGAAGAATATATCTACAGGGCCTGAAACATCTGGTACAATGCCACCTTTAAGCAAAGTCCAACATCCTTGCTTTGCCCTAATTTCACCTCCATGCACAAGTCTTTCATTTTCTGTCCTGAACACAACTCCTACCTTCTTGTCGTTTCCTTTTCTCAATTTCACCCAAGCTGTAATTTCATTAATAAAGACTCTATGAAATACTGAAACCAGATTGGACACACCACAACTATAAAGAATTGACACAAGAATGCTTGACTTGATTTAGTAACTTAGTAGACAAGAAACCATGAAATTGGTTGCATGTGTATATATATTTTTACCAGAGAAGCTGTAAATGTTTCCTTGGTGAAGCTGAACTCTCTGTGCAATTTCCCTAATGATTCCATTTCCATCTATCTTCCATCCTTCATCAGAGTCATCTTCAACAGAGCGGCTAAGTAGTAAAAATCCTTGAGTTTCGCTGCTTCGTGGAGGCTTCCTTAGGCACTTCATATACAGCAGCAATATATACCAATGTTAGAAAGTTTGAATATGCAAATACACAAATCACTTGTGTGTGATATAATCTATTTGCAGAGGTTTTAAAAGCGAATTTGTTACCTCTGTTATGAGAGAGTGGCTATGGGAGAAAGGATCAATAGACATCCCTGTAGACACAAGACACCAGAGAAAGAAAAGCATGCAAAGGAAGAAGCCATTGTTGATATTGTTCATCTTCCTTCCTGCTAAAACTGAAATATTCCGACAAAAATTCATTATGTATAAAATTTGGGGTTGTCAGATTCTATTGTATTCTTCTTATACTGAGAAAAAGCTTTATATCAGATGCATATATTTACTTCTTCCTATTGGAAAAGACTATAAAGTAGAAACAAATTTGTAAGAATTACATATACTATAATACGTTCAACCTAAATCGTGTTATTTTAAGTAACAATATCTAAAAGTTTATTCAAAGTTTATTTTTCAACAACTGTTGCACTACTTGTAAAAACGTTTATTTTCTTTTGAATATAATTTAACATTACATTCAAAAAAAAAAAAAAACAATATCTAAAACATTTGACCAAGAAAAAAAAAACATATAACTTAAATTCCTAGTTCTCTTTTGGTTTTAACTTGTTTCTAGCCCCAAAATTTGCTGAAACAAGCTAACTAGATTGAATTTAACTAGTGCCTAAAATTGCATCCCCGTGAAACATTTTTGGAGTTATGCCGAGGCACTTGTGGTGTATGTGTCTGGTGTGTGTTGTCATTAATATAGAGAAATTAACTGTTCTCCACCATCAAAAAAACTATAATTAGAGAAATTATATCACAAATTCACAATGTATACAGCATAAAAAAACCTTACATCTATGCGAACGTCTCTCGTATTTTCTTATGCATCTACAATTCGTTATATATGCATATAAAATATGGGTAAAATACCAATGCATAAATTATGTAGAACGAAAGGCAGAATACGATAGCTAACCTCTTGTTTGGCTGATTAACTCGATATTGGGTGATGTTGGGAGACAAAAGAGTATGTTTTTACAATCTATACATAAAGAAATGCATATATAAAGAGCTGTTCCTGTTTTATCATTTGACACTAAAAAAGGAGATGGATTCATTAAATTCCGATACATTCTTCAAAAGAGTTTGACCACTCAATTAGTCATTACTTTGATTACTATGTATATATATTTATTATTTTTCGACTTCTTAATATTTATCCAATGTAAGTCAGTAGATTAGTTTTCCACTTCCAAAATAGAAACGACGCATCTGGTCAAATTTCCTGCGATTTTGACAATTAATGTTGGGTCAAAACATAAGAATGTATAATTGCATGAAAAAAAGATTTGGCTTAAGCAAAGAAATTTATACGAAACAACAACGTTTAGAGAAAGTTTAGTATTATTGATGATAAAATCCCTTATAGTTATATCATAGAACCAACAATACAAAACAAACTATCTTCAACAAATTTTCACTGAGAATCAAACTATACTCAAATACAAAGTTGTTGTAAACTTAGCGTCTCAAACAGGTAAGACAAAGATAGATGGTTTGGTCACTGAAGAGGAGGAGTCATCAGGAGTCAACGTAAAGTTGTAAGAAGCTTTTGATTTGGTGAAAGGCTGAGATATATTGAGGACATAGTCACCCTGAAAAAGTGAAGCCTCAAAGAATCCATTAGCATCAGTGACTCATGTGGTTTGGCTGCGAAACCCTCCCCATTCACGTATCAGTCTGTCCACGACGTCTCCGGTGGGTAGGTTTCTGAAGTTTCCATCGGTGAGGCACATTTTGTAGCAACCACTAGGAGAATATCCTGCCCACATCACTATTCCTCTCACCTTTGGATGCGCATGGCCTTCCCTTAGAACTTGCTCGAAATACTTGGCCTGCAAGAAAAACAAACACCAAACAGGGGAGAAGTGCTCAAACTCCATTTTAATGGGGATGAAATAACAAATGAGAATTCAATAATGATAAGAGAATATAATTAAGTTACCCGGACATAGTCAGGCGCATCAACGTCGACTTCAGTTAGCCAAATAGGCAAACCAGTGGCACCAAGAGTATCAAGAGTTGATCTCATATACGGAATATTAGGAGTGCTAAAATGAGACTCAAGACCGATCCCTAAAGGAATGTTTCCAGCAACCCGGATAGATTGAAGCTCCCTAAGCTTTTGCAAATACCTAGCTGGACTAGAACTTTGATCTTGAGGTTGCTCTAATGTATTGTATTCATTCATGAACATTGTTGTACTTGGATCGATGGCATGAGCCATCGAAAATGCGTTATAAGAGGATTGATAACCCAACTTACTCTCAAAGAAGGAGAAATGGAGATTCTCATTCACAACATCCCAACTCGCAAGCTGTCCTTTGTATCGCGATACCACCGAGAAAACCCTACGTTTCACGGCGTTGTAGAGATCGTTACCGGACAGAGAATACACCCATCCAGGTTGATACTTAGGGTCGTCCCATAAAATATTGTGGCCACGTACAGCGATGCCGTGCTGCTTGAAGAATCTCAACATCGCGTCTGCGTTCGTATAATCCTCTATGCCTCTTACTGTTTCTGTGCTGTACCATTTCATCTCGTTTCCAAAAGTTGTCACGGTAAACCTTTGAGTGAACCAGTTTTGGTATGCTTGACTCCCAAGTATGTTATTTTCTACGGCGCAACCAAATGGGAATCCGAGTCGCTGTTGTTCTGTGCTAATGGTTGCGTTTGGTACCGTCTCGCCTTTTTCATTCACGACTTTGATCTTCACGGCACCTTTTCTTTCCTTGTCAATGCTCTGCTCGTGGTGAGAGTTCCACTCTTCTTGTGTGAAAGGTTGCAAAGAGACGCTATCTACCCAAATCTCAACCGTTGTGTTCACACTCTACACATGACCATGGAAATATATATAGGTTGAGAAAGAGAAGCTTGCAAAATTTAGAAATGTATATAAACAATCGAGACCATGAATATGCTTTTGTATATACATACACACCTCGAAGTAGAGATCGGCAGGACCAGATTCATCAACGGTGAGACCACCTTTGAGCATGGACCAGCATTTGGATTCAGCAACAACCGAACCGGCATGTTTATATTCATCATTCTTCTTGAAAACGGCGTTTACAGGAGCGTTTCCTACGCTTACTTGTAACCAGGCTACAAGTACAACATAATAATACATGAAATGATATTTCTATAGAGTGTGCACCAAGAAACACAAATTCAAAATTACTTATACCCGAGAAAGTGTAGAGAATTCCTTTTTCCAAGTAAACCTTCTGTGAAACGCTGTCGTTAGATTGATTCCTCTCTGTGGCAACAACAAACTTATTACCTTTGAATTCTCTGAAATCAACTTTGGCGTTTCCGAATTGTGACCAGCTCTGTGAACCATTTTGCAGGTCAGGATTCACGATGATCCCTCCATTGTATTGTGGTTTATTAGGGATCTCTAGACACTGCACCAAGACAAAAAAAAAAAAAGGAATCAGAACAAAGTTTCCAATGAACATGACTGAATGAGCAGAGCATTGCTTGCCTCTATTGTTGCCGAGTAATCATAAGGGACAGACTTTTCTTCACACCCTGCAAAGTGGTAACGACGTTTAATACAAAAATCTATTTTCTCATTTATAATAACTACTAAGAGTAGAAATATTGTAAAATCATAGGCTAAGATAAGAAGAACAACTTGATAGAGAAAAAGCGCAGAAGGCAAGCAGCAGCAGTAGAAACTTCATTGCAAGACTTAAATTAAGAATCACTTTGTTTAGCTGATGATTGAGGGTTTCAGTAATATACTAGTATGTTTTATAGTCTTGGTATATTTTCCATTTATGGAAACTTTTATCACACATGTTATTCAAAATAAGAAAAATAATTAAATGTCATCATTAAAGAGGTCAATAGAATAATTAAATCCAGTCAATAGTCAATAGATATAAGCCTTGATTGGTAGTGCATATAAGTGAGTATATAGATTTTAGAAAGTCAATCACGTTTTGTTTAAAAAGCATAAAGGAAGCATAAAAGGTTTTTAAATGCTCCATAGCTCAATCTTCCTAAATGAAGCATTTCCCAAGCATAATAGTTTTAAAGTTATTGAAATACAATTTTACCCTCCTTAATCACCTAGAATGTACTATAAATTCACCTAAAGAAAAACCTACATCGAGAAAAAGTCTGCAGCAGCAAACCTCGTAAGTTGAAAAGCAACTCTTTCATTTTTTTTAATTTTATAGCCAAGTTTCTTGTGTATATTCATATATGATGCAAAAGTTACGAAGATGTCTTGTTGTTTTTCTTGAAGATGATGGTTTTATAACATATAATAATATTGTAAACAGTTTCAACATGTCGAATCAAGAAGAACGTGTGCAACCAACAAGCAAGGTATGAGTATATATGTTTTACGTACATGTTGATTTTTTTTGGTTTGTGTGTTGGTTGAAGTTTATGTATTATTTATATTTTTGGGTTGGTTTAGCCAAAATTTATGTTTATGTGTTAATAAGTTTATGTGTTTATGCGTACAAACTATTTTTCGTATGATTTGTTTCATTTATTTTCATATTCATAAGTTCTTATTTCATTTGATATTATGCTTATAAGATGTTTTAATTTGTTTTTCAAATTAAGTATTTTAAATTATTTCATTAGCAACAAAATCTATATTTGTATATTTAAAATGTCTAATTTTATAATTTTATGTCTAAATGCTAACAGCTGTACCAATCACATATCATTGTTAATATATAATAGTTTACAGCTTATGCAGCATACTGCTCATGCTGCATACTGTTCATGCTGCATAATGCTAATGCTCCACTAACTTGTTCCAATCAAGGCTATAGTATATATGTCTCTCTGTTCAAAGTTCAAACAGAAAATCATATTTATGTTGATACAAACAAAAAAATATACAGTAAAACCTCTATAAATTAATAAAGTCAGGGACCATGGAATTTTATTAATTTATAGAGGTTTTAATTTATCGATAAATTAATAATTATTAATTTATGAAAAGTTTCTCATTTTCATATTGAAAATTTTCTGTTACAAAATAAGATACTTTTGTTATCACTCACATTTTTAAAGAATTTTCTTAATTTATAATTTTGGTCATCGTAATAAGATGAATGTCAATTGTATAATAGATTATATAGGTAAAAATGAGAAATGTTAGAAGTTTAGAGTTTAGAAAAAATTGTTACCACTATCCTTTATGGTAATGATAAAGTAGCAAAAGATATTGCGGTACTTTTAAAACCAATTACTAAAAAAGTATCTATGACTCTTCACAATTTATGGATGCGATTTGAGAATACAATAATGAAAAATGAGAGATGAGCTCCAAAACAAATGCAAATTCAAGAATAGGCAAACAATAATAGAATCATATTTCAATAGATTTTCTTATATATATATATATATCAGTTTATATGATTATTAATTTATGATACTGATGGGACCATATTTTTACATAGGATTTCCAAAAAAATTATTATCTTATTATTTTATCAAAATGTGTCATTTTTTACACCGGCCCAACTCGGGACCGGAATAATTTATTAATTTATATCGAGTATTAATTTAAAGAGTATTAATTTATAGAGGTTCTATTGTAATAGGAGAGGGCTTCCATTAATTTTCTTATGGATCTACATGATCTTTGCTAATATTGGGTCAAAAATATGTTTGTTTTAAGATATTGACATAATATGTTCTTCCTTCATCTTTTAAGTTTTTAATTTGTCTAAAGTAAATTGATGTATATACATTATGTAAGTACTCCAATATAAATATTAGGATAAAATCAATACATCAAAAGAATCATATTCAAATAAAATTATCTAATCAAGTAAATTAAGACTTAACGAAATAGTTAAGAGAAGTTAAATATTATTGTATTGATTATGTATCAAGGCTTAAACTTAGGAAATCAACCCAAAGATGCTCATGGCTCATGGGAATACACACCTTTTCACAATTTAAAATAGACTATCTGTCTGCCACAGTTTTTCACTAAGGATCAAACTGTTCAAATACAAAGTAGTTGTAAAGTTGGCGTCGTCTCAAGCGGGAAAGACAAATATAGATGGTTGGCTCTGTGAAGAGGAATCATCAGGAGTCAACGTAAAGTTGTAAGAAGCTTTTGATTTGGTGAAAGGCTGAGATATATTGAGGACATAGTCACCCTGAAAAAGTGAAGCCTCAAAGAATCCATTAGCATCAGTGAGTCCTGTGGTTTGGCTGCGAAACCCTCCCCATTCACGTATCAGTCTGTCCACGACGTCTCCGGTGGGTAGGTTTCTGAAGTTTCCATCGGTGAGGCACATTCTGTAGCAACCTCTAGGAGAATATCCTGCCCACATCACTATTCCTTTCACCTTTGGATGCGCATGGCCTTCCCTTAGAACTTGCTCGAAATACTTGGCCTGCAAGAAAAACAAACACCAAACAAGGGAGAGGTGCTCAAACTCCATTTTAATGGGGATGAAATAACAAATTAGAATTCAATAATGATAAGAGAATATAATTAAGTTACCCGGACATAGTCAGGCGCATCAACGTCGACTTCAGTTAGCCAAATAGGCAAACCAGTGGCGCCAAGTGTATCAAGAGCTGATCTCATATACGGAATGTTAGGAGTGGTAAAATGAGACTCAAGACCGATCCCTAAAGGAATTTTTCCAGCAACCCGGATAGATTGAAGCTCCCTAAGCTTTTGCAAATGCCTAGCTGGACTAGAACTTTGATCCTGAGGTTGCTCTAATGTATTGTATTCATTCATGAACATTGTTGTCCGTGGATCGATGGCATGAGCCATCGAAAATGCGTTATAAGAGGATTTATAACCCAACTTACTCTCAAAGAAAGAAAAATGGAGATTCTCATTCACAACATCCCAACCCGCAAGCTGCCCTTTGAATCGCGATACCACCGAGAAAACCCTACGTTTCACGGCGTTGTAGAGATCGTTACCCCACATAGAATACACCCATCCAGGTTGATACTTAGGGTCGTCCCATAAAATATTGTGGCCACGTACAGCGATGCCGTGCTGCTTGAAGAATCTCAACATCGCGTCTGCATTCGTATAATCCTCTCTGCCTCTTACTCTTTCCGTGCTGTACCATTTCATCTCGTTCACAAAAGTTGTCACGGTGAATCTTTTAGTGAACCAGTTTTGGTATGCTTGATTCCAAAGTATGTTATTTTCTACGGCGCAACCAAATGGGAACCAGAGTCGCCTTTGTTCTATGGTAATGGTTGCGTTTGGTACCGTCTCGCCCTTGTTATTCACGACTTTGATCTTCACGACACCTTTTCTTTCCTTGTCAATGCTCTGCTTGTGGTGAGAGTTCCACTCTTCTTGTGTGAAAGGTTGCAAAGAGACGCTATCAACCCAAATCTCAACCGTTGTGTTCGCGCTCTACACATGACGACCATGGAAATATATATAGGTTGAGAAAAAGAAGCCTTGGAAAATGTAGAAATGTATATAAACAATTAAGACCATGAATATGCTTTTGTATATACATACACACCTCGAAGTAGAGATCGGCAGGACCAGATTCATCAACGGTGAGGCCACCTTTGAGCATGGACCAGCATTTTGCTTCAGCAACAACCGAACCGGCATATTTAACGTCACCATTCTTCTTAAAAACGGCGTTTACAGGAGCGTTTCCTATGCTTACTTGTAACCAGGCTACAAGTACAACATAATAATACATGAAATGATATTTCTATAGAGTGTGCACCAAGAAACACAGATTCAAAATTACTTATACCCGAGAAAGTGTAGAGAATTCCTTTTTCCAAGTAAACCTTCTGTGAGACGCTGTCGTTAGATTGATTCCTCTGTGTGGCAACAACAAACTTATTACCTCCGAATTCTCTGAAATCAACTTTGGCGTTTCCGAATTGTGACCAGCCTTGTGAACCATTTTGCAGGTCAGGATTCACGATGATCCCTCCATTGTATTGTGGTTTATTAGGGATCGGTAGACACTGCACCAAGACAAAAAAAAAAAAAAGGAATCAGAACAAAGTTTCCAATGAACATGACTGAATGAACAGAGCATTGCTTGCCTCTATTGATGCCGAGTAATCATAAGGGACAGACTTTTCTTCACACCCTGCAAAGTGGTAACGACGTTTAATACAAAAATCTATTTTCTCATTTATAATAACTACTAAGAGTAAAAATAGTCTAAAATCATAGGCTAAGATGAGAAGACCAACTTGATAGAGAAAGAACGCAGAAGGCAAGCAGCAGCAGTAGAAGCTTCATTGCAAGACCTAAATTAAGAATCACTTTGTTTAGCTGATGATTAAGGGTTTCAGTAATATACTAGTATGTTTCATAGTCTTGGTATATATAGTTTACAAGAAAATAAATAAAATGTCATCATTAAAGGGAAAAATGTAGTCAATAGAATAATTAAATCCAAGTCAATTAGTCAATAGATACAGTATGTCTCTCTGTTCAAAGTTCAAAGAGTGTGCTTCAAGAAATTGATGTATATACTTGTAGCTAGAAATTGATGGGTTTTTTAATGTTCAAAGTTCAAAGTTCAAAGTTCAAAGTTCCTACATCTTTTAAGTTTTTAATTTGTCTAAAGTAAATTGAAGTATATACATTATGTAAGTACTCCACTATATATATATATATATATTAGGATAAAATCAATACATTAAAAAAATAATTTTCAAATAAAATTATTTAATCAAGTAAATTAAGACTTAACGAAATAGTTAAGAGAAGTTAAAATATTATTGTATTGATTATGTATCAAGGCTTAAACTTAGGAAACCAACCCAAAGATGCTCATGGCTCATGGGAATACACACCTTTTCACAATTTAATATAGACTATCTGCCTGCCACAGTTTTTCACTATGGATCAAACTGTTCAAATACAAAGTAGTTGTAAATTAAAGTTGGCGTCGTCTCAAGCGGGAAACACAAATATAGATGGTTGGCTCTGTGAAGAGGAATCATCAGGACTCAACGTAAAGTTGTAAGAAGCTTTCGAATTGGTGACAGGACTAAATATATTGAGATCATAGTCACCATGAAAGAGTGAAGCTTCAAACAATCCATTAGCGTCAGTGACTCCTGTGGTTTGGGTGTGAAGCCCTCCCCATTCACGTATCAGTCTGTCCACGACGTCTCCAGTGGGTAGGTTTCTGAAGTTTCCATCGGTGAGGCACATTCTGTAGCAACCTTTAGCAGAATATCCTGTCCACATCACTATTCCTTTCACCTTTGGATGCGCATGGCCTTCCCTTAGAACTTGCTCAAAATACTTGGCCTGCAAGAAAAAAACATTTTAATGGGGATGAACAAATGGAAATTCAATAATATACAATTAAGTTACCCGGATATTGGGAGGCGCATCAATGTCGAGCTCAGTTAGCCAAATAGGCAAACCAGTGGCACCAAGAGTATCAAGTGCTGATCTTATGAAGGGAATGTTTGGAGTACCGAAATGAGACTCAAGACCGATCCCCAATGGAATTTTTCCGGCAACCTGAATAGATTGAAGCTCCCTGAGCTTCTCCAAATACCTAGCTGGACTAGATTTCAGATCTCGAGGTTGCTCTAATGTATTGAATTCATTAATGAACATTGTGGTCTTTGGATCGACCAAATGAGCCATCGTGAAGATATTACGTGAGGCGTGAGGACCCAGCTTGCTCTCAAAGAAGGAGAAATGGATATTCTCATTCACAACATCCCAATTCGCAAGCTGCCCTTCGTATCGCGAGACCACTGAGAAAACCCTTCGTTTCACGACATCGTAGAGATCGTTACCGGACAGAGGTTTCACCCAACCAGGTTGATAATTAGGGTGGTCCCACAAAATATTGTGCCCACGTACAGCGATGCCGTGTTGCTTGAAGAATCTCAACATCGTGTCTGCGGTCGTATAATCCTCTATGCCTCTTTCTCTTTCTGTGCTGTACCATTTCATCTCGTTCCCAAAAGTTGTCACGGTGAATCTTTTAGTGAACCAGTTTTGGTATGCTTGATTCCCAAGTATGTTATTTTCTACGGCGCAACCAAATGGGAATCCGAGTCGCCTCTGATTTATGGTAATGGTTGCGTTTGGTACCGTCTCTCCGTTGTCATTAACGACTTTGATCTTCACGGAATCTTTTCTTTCCTTGTCAATGCTCTGCTTATGGTGAGAGTTCCATTCTTCTTGTGTGAAAGGTTGCAAAGAGACGCTATCAACCCAAATCTCAACCGTTGTGTTCAGACTCTACACATGACAAATATGGATCATCATATATAGGTTGAATGAGGAGATTGCAAAATGTATTAAATAAAGACAAGCAATCGAGACCATGAACATGCTTGTGCATATGCAAACCTCAAAGTAAAGATCGGCAGGACCAGATTCATCAACAGTGAGACCACCTTTGAGCATGGACCAGCATTTGGATTCAGCAACAACCGAACCGGCATGCTTAACTTCACCATTCTTCTTGATAACTGCGCTCACGGGAGTGTTTCCTATGCTGACTTGTAACCAAGCTACAAGTAAAACATAAAAACCCATAAGGGGATTACTTCTATAGAGTGTGCTTCAAGAAAACAAAATTAGGATTTATTTATACCCGAGAAAGTGTAGAGAATTCCTTTTTCCAAGTAAACTTTCTGTGAGACGCTGTCAATAGATTGATTCCTCTGTGTGGCAACAACAAACTTATTACCTCCAAATTCTCTGAAATTAACTTTGGCGTTTCCGAATTGTGACCAGCCTTGCGAACCATTTTGTAGGTCAGGATTCACGATGATCCCTCCATTGTATTGTGGTTTATTAGGGATCTCTAGACACTGCACCAATATCAAAAAAAAAAAGGAGAAGAATCAGCACAACAGTTTCCAACGTACATGTCTAACTAAATGAACAGAGCATTGTTTACCTCTATTATTGCCGAGTAATCATAAGGGACGAACTTTTCTTCACACCCTGCACAAACGTTTTCATACAAAAAAAAACATTATTTTCTATATCCCTTTTCCTGTGGACGAACAGAGGAAAAAAGATGAAACACGGAAGAAAAAAAACATAGAATGTCCCAATATGACATTTTACATAATAACAATAGTACGTAAGAGTAAAATCACGAAATAAGATGGAGAACAACTTGATAGAGATAGAACGCAGAAGACAATCAGCAGGAGTAGAAGCTTCATTGTAGAACTAAACGATCAAATTTTTTTTGCTGAAGATTAAGGGTTTCCATTAGTATATATACAAACTATTTTTTTAGTCTTGGAATATTTCATTTCATTAACATAATAAGTATATCTTGACTATAACTCTCTACTTTTACTTTTATGAAACTTATACCACACATGATTTCAAAGGAAAATTAAGAAGTCAGTATATAGAAATATGAAAAATAAAATGTAGTTAATGGTATAAATTCTAGTCAATGGTCAATAGATACGTCTGTTTAAGTGGGGTTATTGGTTTGAGATTTGGATAGAGTTTTAAAAAATTTAAATGTTATGTAGAATCTGTTGTTATTAGATCAGAATTTTGTTAAACTCTGTTAAAGTTTAGTGTTATTAGTTTGTGATTTGTAAAAAGTCATTTAAAATCCTAACAAATTTGGGTTATTAATTGGATTCAGATTTGTGTTATTCAATTAAAACAAAAGAATTTAGGATTGTTAATGAGTTCAATTATTATGTTATTGATTCATGATTTTAAACACTTTCTTTACAAAATAAAGTCATGCAAAGTATCACAAAAATACAGGGATTGTTTAGAGAACTTTACAAAATTTTAGAAAACTAATCAACAAAAATCTCTAGCAACCTTTAATAATCTTTCACTTTTTCACTTTTAATGATTTTGTTAGAACTCTTCAAAAATCTTGATAAATTAGAATCCAATAAACAAAAGCCCATAAATAGGTAACCCATAAAATGATCAAAAGATTAAAGAGCTAAAAAAAACTTAACGAAAAATAGTTAAAGTTATTATGATAATTGATACCATGGATTAAACTATAAGAAACCAACGTCCCAATGATGCTCATAAATAGGCATGAGCTACAATGCAAAACACACTATCTGCCACTACTCAGATATAACTGCAAGAGTTATCATACATGGTATCAAGAGAGGTTTGTAGACGGCTGGGACGCCAACAGTTTCAAAGATATCAAGAGAGGTTGTAGATTTGCTCAGTAAGGAACCCGATCAAAGTAATCCGGCGCTGAGAGAAATCGAATTCTGCCGGAAAGCGAAAATCAACCTAAAAAAAGGAATTGGGTTTAGGTCCCGGAGTTAGAGTTTAGGGTTCAAAACAAGATCAACCTTATTTTTGCTCTTTTTTTATTTAATCAAATAGATATATACCGGTTCAAATTAGCAAGAACATTCAAGTGATCCATAAACCCTAAAATCCACCACCATCATAAGTTAATAGATACTCGTAAAGATTTCAATATTGATAAATTCATTACAAGACAGAGGCTTATTAGACTTTAAGAACCCAACCCAACATGCTCATGAGTCATGATTAGTCCTTGGGGGTTTCCGCCGACACGGCTATACCATATATATCTAGACTAAAAATCAAACTACTAAGGTATAGTTTTATACTTTGCTTCTTAAACACGAATGGTAAAAGAGGATGGTTGACTGTCTGAGGAGGAGACATCAGAAGTCAGCTTAAAGCTGTGAGAAACTTCTGAATTGGTGAGTGGATGAGCAATCTTGACATCATAGTCACCATGGAAGAGTGAAGCTTCAAAGAATCCATCAGCATCACTGACACCTGTGGTTTGTCTGCGGAAGCCTCCCCATTCATGCAATAGTTTGTCCACGACGTCTCCGGTGGCTAGGTTGTTGAAGTTTCCATCGGTGAGGCACATTCTGTAACAACCTGATGGAGAATAACCTGCCCACGTCACTATTCCCTTCACTTGTGGATGTGCGTGGGCTTCCCTTAGGACTTGCTCAAAATACGTGGCCTGCAAGAAAGCTCAAGATCAGACATATATAGAAGTGATCATAAGAAACAGAGTAGGACCGGGTGGGACTTTTGTTAACCATAAGAGGATATTAATTACCTGGACATCTGGAGGAGCTTCTACGTCGACCTCAGTAAGCCATATAGGCAAACCAGTGGAACCAAGAGTGTCAAGAGCTGATCTCATATAAGGAATGTTAGGAGTCTTGAAATGAGATTCAAGTCCGATCCCTAGGGATATGTTACCGCGAATTCGGATAGATTTAAGCTCCCTAAGCTTCTGCAAATACCTTGCTGGGCTAGCATCTGAATCCCTTGGTTCCTCTAACGTATTATATTCATTCATAAACTTGGTGCTAGTTGGATCCAACGCTTGCACCATCGCATAGATGTTATGAGAAGCTTTAGGACCCATCCTGTTCTCAAAGAAGGACCAATGAAGATTCTCATTCACAACGTCCCAACTTATAACCTGGCCTTTGTATCGAGACACCACAGAGATGATCCTTTGTTTCACAGCTTCGTAGAATTCACGACCAGAGAGAGAATCCACCCATTGAAGTTGATACTTAGGGTCGTTCCATACTATGTTGTGGCCACGTACAGCGACCCCATTCTCCTTGAAGAAACTCAACATTGCGTCAGCGGTAGTGTAATCCTCTTTGCCTCTTACGTTTTCGGTGCTGTACCATTTCATCTCGTTTGCGAAAGTTGTCACTGTGAACCTTTGAGTGAACCAGTCTTGGTATGCTTTGTTCTCAAGTATGTTCTTTTCTACCTCACACCCGAATGGGAATCCGAGTTTGTTCTGTTGTATGGAAATGGTTGCTTCTGGTATTGGCTCGCCTTTGCTGTTCACGGCTCTGATTCTCACGGTTTTTTTTCTCTCCTTCTGAATGCTCTGCTCGTGGTGAGAGTTCCACTCTTCTTGTGTAAATGGTTGCAATGAGACGCTATCAACCCAAATCTCAACCGTTGTGTCCTCACTCTACACATAAACAATGAAACAGGACTAAGCATGGTTGAGAGATAAACTCGCCAAATGTAGAAACTTGGCATCTTATGAAAATCTATAAACAATTGGAGCAATGAAACAGATACCTCAAAGTAGAGTTCGGCAGGTCCAGATTCATCAACAGTGAGACCACCCTTGAGCATGGACCAGCACTTGGATTCAGCAACAACTGAACCAGCATGCTTATATTCACCGTTCTTCTTGAAAATAGCTTTCACAGGAGCCTTTCCTTTGCTTACTTGTAACCAAGCTACGAGGAACATAAAAGACATGAGATTATAATTGGCACAAGGCTTATAAAAACTCTAAAGAGAAAGTGTTATTTTACCAGAGAAAGTGTAGTGAAGTCCTTTTTCCAAATAAACCTTTTGTGAGACACTGTCATAAGATTGTCTCCTGTCTCGTGCAACAACAAAGTTATGGTTTCCAATCTCTCTGAAGTCTACTTTTGCGTTTCCGAACGGTGTCCAGCCTAGAGAACCATCTCGTAGGTCAGGGTTTACGATGATTCCTCCATTGTACTGTGGTTTTAAAGGGATCTCTAGACACTGCACCAAAACAAAAATATATCAACTATTAGAACAAGGAATTACAGCAAACATGTCTGATAAAAATATAAACAGAGCATTGCTTGCCTCTATGGTTGCAGAATAATCATACGGCACGACTTTTGATTCACTCCCTGCAAATATTTTCATGTAAAAAACGTTAATACTTTTTTGTTTGTTTCCTCTCCTTGAGGAAAATAAGAAATCATTAAAGAAGATGGAGAACAACTTGATAGAGCAAGGCTGTATAGGACAACAAGCATAGCAGGCGCTTCATAGTGGAATCAAAAGAACAAACCGATGATGATGATGATGAAGGAAATGTAAATTTCCTAAGTTTCTTTTGTATAAAATTTTCAGTGTTATTATATAGTGGAAATCTTTGCTATTCTTGATGATCTTGATATAATTCTTTGACTAAAACATAGTTAAGTTTTACGCGTAAAAGAAAAGCTTTACTATTATGAACTTTTTACCATCCTAGTTTTGGAAACCAACTAAGTTCAAAATATTATCTATAGCTATTAATAGAAACAGCATATTAAGGGAATAATCTAATATTCCAAGTGATTTTAGTTTTTACGATATTTTAAATGATTTTGATAATTTTAAAAAAGTTAATATGATTTATTGTAAAATTCTTTCAGATTCCACCTAAAACCTAAGAGGTGTATTCAACTTAACATTTTAGGTAGATTTGGGTAAAATTTACAAATTTTATGTTATTCAATCATGGATTTTAAAAAGTCTATTAAAATCCACTGTTATTGAACTGGTGATTTAAAAATCTACTTTAAAATCTCCTGTTATTCAAAAAAGTTTTTGGATTTGGATTTTAATGACTTTTAGTAATTCTGGAGGATTTGAGAGGATTTGTTTAGTTAAAAATACAGAAATCCAAATCTCATGGTTTTAAGTGCGATTTGAAAAAAAATTTACAATAAATCATATCAACTTCCCTAAAATCTATCAAAATTCCAAATTTACTAAATCCCATGAAATTCTCCAAAATCATGGTTTCAATAGACCCCTCTAAAACTATGAGATTTAGAATTCTGTATTTTTAACTAAAGAATTCATCTAAATCCACAAACTGTTTTAAATAACAGTGGATTTTAAAATAAATTTTTAAATCATTAGTTCAATAACAATGGATTTGAAGAGATTTTTTAAAATTCATGATTGGATAACATAGGATTTGTTAATTTTACATAAATCATGTTAAATTGAATACACCCTCCTAAATGTCATAAGAAACTATCACCTATTTACAGATGCAAAATATTGAAAAACATATATAACCATTAATTAGCTTAAACAAATAAACCTTTAGCAACAAAAGGAAAAAGCAAATAAATAAACAAAAATAGTCAATAATCTTTACAACTTTTACAAGAACCAAAGCCTAAAGAGGAAAACTAGCTTATAATCTAACGGCAAACATATATCACAACTTTTTTACATCTTTGACAAGATCAAATCTTACAATGGTTTTCAGTTTATTGCAAGTTTTCACTAGAAAGTTAATTATCTAAAGAGACCACTAAGACTATCTATACAGTCTTTAGTGGCCCAATATTGTAAGATTTCTGGTTACTCAACTACAAGCTTCGGGAAGTGTTTCAACATTCTCGTGTTACGATCTATAATATAGAGATTACATATGATATATATATAAAGCAAAGATATTATAAATTCATAAGCAAAATAGTCAAACAAGGTAATTCATAGATTCAACAGCTAAAAAGGCTTGTCAGATTTAGTTCAATGCAGATAAATCCATTACAAGATCAAAACCCAAAAGACACGATGCTCCTGTGTAAACAACATGGATCATCAACGGTACTGCAAAAGAAGGGAAAAAAAAACAATGCAAGATGAATTAAATAAACATTCCAAAGAGAATGAGACACACAATAACCGAAAGATCATCACCACATTATTTACCTTAATGAAACCGATTTCCTTGGCGTTGCTACGGAAGCACTGTCTGCAGCAGTTGAGACCATACTTGCGGATTAATCCATGCGAGTTTCCACACACACGGCTACACAAACAACAACAACATCCCAACCTTTTCATTAGATTCCTCAAACAAAATCAACACCACAAACCATGACTCAATAAACATGCTAAAACTTATTCTGTATGGCAGAACGCAACAACCAACCAACACAGGGTACTAATCTTATACCACAAAAGCAAACTGATTGATGTCTTTTACAAACACAAGTAACTGCTGAACCAACCAATTTAAGATAAAAAAAAGCATCATGGCATTATTGTTAAATTACACACACGGCTACACAAACAACAAACAATTCCCAACCTTTTCATTAGATTCACAAGATTCTTTCTATATTTATTGACAAGAAAATAGATCATTTGATTTGGTTAAAAGGATTACAAAAACCAAGTGTAAAAAAAGAATCAACAACTCTCTAACAGTTCAACTCAAGACAGAGAGTAACATTGTCAAATTTTTCGTGTTCATCATGGAAAACAATAACATTACATCATTATGCAGTGATTTACATGAAAGTTTGGCCCTTTTAGAATAATGGTAATTTTAAACTATGCTCTTCTAAGCTAAGCTTTTAAACATGATCTTCATAAATTAGCTCACAACAATATTTAATACTCTTCTTTACCCTACCTAAACCACATATTTAGTATCTAAAACAAAAATTTCACATCAAAAAGCTACAAATAATAAACAAGAATCAGATTAAAATGTTCCTCAATTAACACGAATCCGAGACATGAACAGAGGTCTATCTAAGGGAAGCCGAATTCTCAGAACTAAAACAAATTGTAGAAAACGAGAGAGGGGAGAAGAAGATAAATGAACAATACCATGTGCGAGACCCTGGACCATATTTCTTCGGATGAGAATTCCACACGTTGGAATGACCCATGATCGATCGTCCACTGCTCTGCTCACTGTTCAAAGAGATGTGCGGCGACGGCGTGAGAGAGAGACGACGATAAATGACCAAAAAATTATAAACCCTAGTAATTCGTGGTCTTAAAAGTATAGTATACGGGCCTTATACATATGGGCCAAATCACAAGCCCTATATAGACGACTAGCCCATTCTTAATTCACCCCATCTTAATTCTTTTATGTTCAACATATCTTATGGCTCAAAATTAGGGATGGTTATCTATGTATCACTATCATACATACACAACGAAAGAGAGAAGAGAACTCAACTTATTTATATGCCATTCTGAATATCAATCAAACTCACAATCCTCAGTTCACTTTCTACATATTCGGATATGTTTCCCTCAAAATCAGAAAATCTCATCAACAGAACTCTAAACAACATGAGTTCACTAAAGTGGTAAAAGAAAAGATCAGTTCCTAGGCAGGACTTTTGAGCATGTTGTCCTCACTTGACCTAGGGGACCAGTCAATACATGATAGCTTGATAGTTTCATCATCGACATGGCAAAATCTCTGCGGAACAAGGACGGATCAGAAGCATATGCTCTCACCCACAACTCAGTCTCTTCACTACCCATTAGTTGCTGATCAGAAAACAGCAGCCCTTTCTTCTCCATCAGTCTCTTGAAGTAGCGAGTTCCAAAATTTTCATCACCTCCTTCATTGTTGTAGCTCAAGTCGATCACTCCATCATTACTGCTTCCTGAGCTCATACCGTAGCTGTTTCTGGAATCTGATGCAGGTAAGGACGGTACTAATCCAGGGGATGCAGATGGAGATGAAGCTGAGACAGAGAAGGGGCATTTGGTTTTCAGTTCTTGGACGACCCCTGGATTGAAATCAGGGTCAGGCTTCCCGGTTCCTGAGAAGTTGTACAGGCGGTTCTCAAAAAATGTGCAGTGAGTAATGCCTATGCTGTGTGCACCTGCATTAGGAACAGTCATAAGAAAAGAATCATTAGCAACAGTCAAAACAAACGAATCATGTCACAAAGAGGATTTAAGCACTTCCAAGATATCACAAGAGTTAACCATTTCCAAGATGTCACAGAGAGTTAAGCATTTCTAAGAAGTGAAGAATACCTAATACAAACCAGATTTAGCTAAGCAGAGAGAGAGAGAGAGAGAGATGTGACATTTAGAGGTGAGAAACTACCGAATAAGCTGACGGTTTCTCTCCTGCTGAATCCTCTGGAAGCAAACCTCGCAAGAATCTCAGAGAGAATAGCTTGTGGTCCAGGAAGCTCGTCTTGCGCAATTTTCTTGAAGGCCATTGCACTATCTTTTCTTCCAGTCTCCAGAGGATAAAATGGACCACCAGCCTGAGAGTTTACAAAGACATGATTAAGGCGTTGCATAAAAATATCAACATGGAGAAACCAGAAGAGTGAGCTAGAGAGTCGAGATATAAATACCACAAGGACTGCTTCTCTAGCAGCCAAGACAAGAAGATCAGCACAGGAAACAACTCCAGGGCAAACAGTCTCCAGCTCAGACTTAATAGCGTCAATCACATCAAACCCTTTCAAAGAGAGGTTTGGAGATGCTTCTTTCTCAGAAGTATTTGATTCATCAACGTCTAGAAGGACTGATGCATCACATCCCTGTAGCACAAAACACAAATCCCCAATTGAAACATGCGCAAACTCCAATCAATTCTCAAGAAAACATAGAATCTGATTCGCTAAGTATGCTCTAAACAACATCAAATCAGAGTATAGAAACACACATAATTTCTGCAAATCCATAACCAAAGATTGAGAAATAAACCGCCTAATTGAAATTGTAAAGCTAAAACAACATGATTCCAATTACAGAGATGAACTTAAATCTGAAGCAGAGAGATCACAATACAACACTCCCGAAGCAAGATCCCAAACGAAACAATCATCAACAGATCTATCGTAGATTAAGGGAAATCCAAAAGAATCCAAATCAGAAAAGTTCTGACCTCGATGAAGCAATCGTGAAAGAGGAGACGGATGAGAGAAGGAGCAACGCTGGGTTTGACATCGGAGATATCTCTGATGGATTTAGCGATGATTTTCTCGGCGGAAGGACAAGATTCACGGTAGTAATCGTAGTGTAGGGAGAAAGACCGATCGATATCTTCAGAGACGGACATGAACATGAAATCATCATCGAAGAAAGGGTTCTCGGAAACCTTGCCACCACCGTCGGTACGATTCGCCGTGAAATTGCCGTTTCCAAACTCGATTCGGTAAATCGCGATGTAGATGCTGAGAGCGATGACAGAGCAAGTGAGTAAAACGATCTTGTAGTCTCCGAGATACTTCATCCTCGTCTCTTGATTGTGAATTTGTTATTTGTGAAGTTCTCTCTGGGGAAGTGAGATTGGGGATGATGATGATGATTGTGAGCTAACGGAGTGAAAGAAGCGGGAAGTTAAGTGGAATTGACGGTTATACCCTCCGTGTCCCACGTGAAGTCGGTTCGGCGTTTGTTAGAGACGGTTAAGTTTTTGTGGTACAGTCGAAATCGAATCGTACCGTTTGCAAGGGAGCTGTGATCTGGTGTTTCTCGAACAGGGTACTTATCATACTCCCGTATAATAAAAGGTGTATCTCTAAAGACTAAAAAAAATATCGTGAATGTTTAAGTTTATGGGATCAGTCGATTAATCATTGTTTGTAGGATCAGTGAAAAAATATCTTGAATTTTTAAGTTTTTTTACGGTGCAAAAATTAAACCAAGCGATGGATAGTCTAGAGATCAAAATTGGTTGGAGCATTATTAATAGACTTATAGTCATCAAGGTGATCAGTGATCACATATCAGATTTTGTAACTTCGTATTGATGATTGTTGATCATTAGTGTACTAATTGGATATATTATATTGAACTAGTTGATGGTCCGATAAAATTTCAAAGCAGAAAAGAGTCTATTAAGAATTATGTAGCCAGATATATTTGTTTCTTATGAATATGGAAGGGGTTTTTATGAACTGTCATTTCAAAAATTATTTGATTGATTCTTGTAATTGTTATTTATCGAATTGAGCTTATTATTCCAAATTAATAAATATATATATATATATATATATGTAGAACTTGGAAAAAAAAAACGATATGAGTAAAGTATAGACTACAGAGGTAGAAACAGTCGTCATTTGTGGGCTTTGGTGTCAAACTATGAAATTGTATAACTTACATAATCGACCGATCTTTATATAATATTTCTACACTTTATTTTAACTTTCTTGAATAATCAAATTGTAGGATATGAGAAAAACATTAAGACTTGTTCTTACTTCTCACTAATGTATAAATAAATAAATAAATATATATATATATATATATATATATATATATATTGTAAAAGAAAAAAAGTAATCAAAAAACTTACAATTTTCTGTAGCTGTTACCATCAAAACATAATTCAACCGGTTGACAAAACAATAAAAGAATACAAGAGTACCATGAACCTAAAGTCAACCCGTAATTTAAGATGTGACCAAAAGCCAAAGTCAAAACCTATTTTAATAACTATCACGTCAATTTCACAACTTCTTATAGTCAATTTTACGATTTTGCAACTAACATATGTATTTGTTATATTGATATAACTTATATCTATCAATCTATGTGTCCTAATTGAACTATACTACCTATTATAATATAGTTTAACTTGTATTAAATAGGGCACTAGTTTGTTTAATTTTTGTTGCAACAATTTACTTTTAGTGGTTTAACAAAAAAAAAAAAAAAAAAAATTTACTTTAGTGGCTTCGATTGGTAAACAAAAACTCATGGTGTGGTATACATTTTTAAGGCGGTCAAGAAATAGTAAGAGCATCTCTACTGGGGAGTACTCTATAGGTTACTCTCATATTTCTGTCCCAAAAAAAATTAAAAAATCCTATAATATGGTCTATAATCAGAGAATCGCAGCTCCAGGAGGGAACGGAAGCAACCCATAAGAAACGGCACGTGTCAAATTTTGGTTGGTTTCCGGAAAAATATAAATCCTTTTTTTTTTCATTTTCTTCTCTCTCTTTCCCGACCCTTTCTCTTATCTCTCTCGAGGTTAACGGCGAATCCATCGTCGATTCACCTTAAATGCAGAAAAATCGATTAAACTCGAGGGTTTTGGTATATGACACCGATTTGTTTTCGACTTCCAATCACAATTACTGTCATATCTCGTTCGCTTCTGTTCTCAAGATCCTGAATTTTCTCCAAACTTTCATCGGTGTATCGATCATAATCTACTCGATTTGGATGCTCGATCAATATAACCATCACCTTCCCGCCGTTGAACCTCCTCCGTCTCAGCCTCCGGCGGCTTCATCTCCGGTTTCTTCTTCTTATAATACCTTCTCTTATACTTCAGGAATTGAGATCAACGGTGATTCTTTGAAGATTCTGATCAGTTTCGTATTGGGTATCGTTCTCGGGTCACTGTGATCGTTTAACGTTTTTTTTTTAATTGACAGAAAGGAGTTAGCACTGATCTGAAGCTGTTGTTGGAGCTCTGAATGGAGGACGAGAGCTTGCTGCTACTGCACTCAATGCACCTATGGTTTCTCCTGAGGTGAGCACTGGTTTTTGCTGGTAAAAAGTTTGTTTTAATATGCTTCATCACATTCGAAACTTAGTTCTAAGACGCAAGTATTGTAGCTAGCCGCCTAAGACTGAAAGTAGGACATTGTATCACTACTGAGTTGGCTAGAATTGAAGAAATAATATTGATATCTCTAACATGATAAATCTGGATATTATGAACATTGGACTTTATTTGTTAAACTGATCAACTTTTTACCCTGCAGCCAACAAGTTTTTGTGACAAGCCATCCATAAATGGGATGGTGATGAACCGTGGAAGATATCTCTGTTTTTTTATAGGGGAGTTATGAAAAAGTGGGGTTTGTTTATATAGCTTATGGTGGCTGAAGTTTGCAACTTGATACTTCTGAAACTGAAAATGTCGTGTAGGGTATCTACATTGAACCATGGAAGAGTTGCATGTCTTTAATTTAGGTGTCCTGGATTGAATGAGTTTCATTTGGTTTCATTGCTCTTAGTTCTAGTCAGTTCTTTGTAAAACAAACAAACAGATTTGTTTCGTATGCAGTAGTAAATGTTCATGTGTTTGGTTTGTTTGACAGGACGAGTATGATGTTAAGGACGAGGTAGGGAAATAACAATGTGGGCACAGGTTCTTGTTCTCTTTGGCAAAAAAATGCAGAACAAACACAAATGCAAGCTCTGTTCCAAGAGTTTCTGTAATGGCAGAGCACTTGGTGGTGGTCACATGAAGTCTCACTTGGTCTCATCCCAACCGTCCACTCGGAAGAAACTCGCTGACTCGGTCCATTCATCTTCTTGCTCTTCCTCCGACGGTAAATCTCTCATCCCAATCCTGGACATGTTCTCATCCATAAAAATAGAGTTCTCTCTTGGAATGAACTCATAAATCTCAGTCAATAAATCTCATCCTGCAATTTCTTGAGATGTGAGTCTAACTACTTATTCTCGTGATCTCCTCTCCTGTATATTTATTCATATTATGTAACAACCATCTGATCTTGTTTCTTAATTTTAATCAGCATTTTGCTGATAAGAGATATGTTAATGGTTGCTAGTAGTGAGTTTTCAAGCTACTAGTGTGTTCTGTTTTTAACAAGATGGTTGAGCAGGGGTTCTGTTCTAGTTCCTGTTGTTTAAACAGGTTATTGTGGTGAGTCTACAATGGTATAATCTGTTAGTGAGATTCACTACAAGTTGAATCAAAGTGCTTCAGGTTAGAAGCCAAGATGATTCTGTTCTTTCTGCATATGATTCAAGTAAATTGAAGATGAGGTCGTGAGAGAGAGTTGGAACCATATGGAGCCGCATTATGTAGCACACAATGTAGCTAGAAGGGTGAGCGAAAACATGTAATAGCTTTAGCTTTGGGGAGTGTTTTTTTCATTAGAACATAGGTTGATACAAAGAGTGTTCATGAGTGAGTGATGAGTGAGACACTTGTAATTTGTATCTGTGTTTCTTCTTATAGTGGATTCCGAGCAAGAGTCTCGGCGAGATGTAGGTGGTGTCACATTGACACTACTGAACTTGTTAAATGTGTGTGCTCCCATCTTCTTCTCTACTATTTTCTCTAATCTCTCTATGCTCTGTTCTTTTGCTGCAACAAACAAAAAACCTTCTCTGTTTTGACTTAAGCAATGGTGTGTTGGGGTTCTCTAGTGGAAGGAAGATTTTGCTTAGGTTCTATGTGGATTGCTTTAATTAGTTTAGTATTAAATATATGATTAGTTTATATCTGAGTAACTCTATTGAGTTACTGGAGTAAAGATGGTCTAATACAACTAAAACTGGTAAATAAAAACTAAGATACAAATAAGATGTAGTACAAATTGCAAAAAGAAACAAACTTTTCAAGTTAGCCGTTTAAAGTTTGAATAGACTAAAGTTGTATAATAGTTGTATTAATTTTTCAATAATTATAATTAAGTAGAAATAAAATCAAATATCTGATATTGGTTGCCATGAATATGATTGATTGCGATTATATTCTAGTGGAAAAAGTTGGATATGCTATTCTATCACTTTAATATATTTTGTGCTACTATATAGAAATTTAAAAAACTCATTCAATATCTTTTTATATCATATATTCGAACTCTTTGGCAAGGTATAATTATTTTTTTTTTTATTATTATATATATAATAAGATGGTCTAAACACAGCTAATTGCATGGGAACAATTATATTTTATTTACAAAAATCCGACTGTGGGAAATCAACTGAAATATTCGATTGTAAATAATAAACAATACATAACAATGAATTGGTCTTAATTATTCATGAATACGTGTGAGAATGAACATTTAATTTTGCGGCCGAAGTTCAGAAGTTGCCATACTTCATCCTTATTACAAATGTTCGTGGAGTGAGTGCTTTGATTAATTGTGCATTTTGTTTTCACATCACAGCTTTTTGTGTAAAAGTAGGTTTTTAATCCTAGACAAATTTCGTTGTAATTTTCTATGGAATGAACTTAACGTCAAGGAAAAAAAACGAAAATACAGCTCGAATAGTAAATATCACACAGTAGATATTTCAACAGTAAAATATGAAATCAAAATGTCGTACACTAAATAATTTGACTAAATTAAATTATATGGAATATTTCTTTAATCTAAGTTACATACTTCCATTGTAGAGTTATGCGCACATATTCAAATATTTGCCAAACGTCAGTTTATACCTCTTCATTCGTTAGGTATTTTGACAACATCATATTAAATAAATGGTGGAGCACACATTGAGTTGAAGACAATCAGACGTAAATAAATGTATGAATAGATAACCCCGAAAACAAGAAACATCAATATCTAAAAAGTGATGAAACTATCGCTTATAACTCAATTGAAAAGATGATCATAAGAATTGGAATGTGAGACAAAAAGAAAGTATGTAAAAAAATCGAATGTGACTCTCCATTTCTCTCATATTGAACATCGATCGTACGAGAAATTATAATCGAACTCGTCCGAAGGCGGAGAATATTTAAAAAGGAAAAGAATATTACATTTTTTAATTGGGTATATATAAGAAAAAAAATCCAACTAAAATCACAAATGTGCTTAATTCATCTCGGTGAGCTGAGACCAATGTCCATTCCGTTGAAAGCAATCGGCGCATACATCCATAGATCATCAGAGCTCAATAACTGCATGCGAAATATTAGTTAGATCATTTTCATATACATAACACATGCATGAATGTACAAAAAAGTTTATTTGCATACCTTAATTTGGAGCTGCAAAAATTTGACATAATGAACAGCTTCCTCAAGCATCGTACTGATATCAACCTGTTACGTATTTGAGAAATTATCTTTGTTAAGAATTCTTTATTAAAAAATTATTGTAAAGTAAAATTGCATGTAAAGCATGCACGTTTAACGTTTGCATGATTTTTTTTTACCTTTGTTCCATTAGGGACGAGATTTTGTAAGATCCTTAGTCTCTCGTTAATCCTTTCTCTTCTTTTCTGCAAGACAAAAAGAACACTCGGATTAATTATATATTACACAAAAGAAACATAATTTTAATTTTTGACATTTTATTGTGGTAAAGAAAAAAACTATTTGGGAAATTTATAAACTTTCTAGTTAAGAAATAATAATAATAAATTACCCTTGCGTAAAGGCTTTGAGGGTCGGTGGCTGCACCACGACTGGCTCTTGTTTTGCCATTGAGGTTGAGGGCCTTTGAGGGATCTTCTTCTTTGGAAGAGGAGTCTTCTCCTCCACCGTCTTGATCAGCATAGTTCGATTCTTCCTCCGAACAGAAAGTGGTGCTTGAGTTCTGTCTGCTCATCATTGCCCCATTCTTTTTTTTCTTCAACTTCTCTCCTTCTTCCCCTTCTCCTCCATTGTTATCCCCACTTATATCTATGCTCTTTTGTCCTTTCTTATTCACTCTTGCTCTCTTGTTTTTCTGTGTCCATAGTGAAACCGTTTATATATTAGGCAACTAATTAAGAACTATCTAATTAATTTTGTCTCTCTAACTTGACAATGGGTTATCTAGGGACTTAAAACCGATAAAGGACTTACGTCGTTAGATGTGGCGCGGGATCTCTTTTTGGAGCCGGTGAGGGATTTTTGATGATCAGTAGTAGTCACAGACATCTCAGATTGCAACAAGCTTTCCTCATCATTGCGGTTCTCCACTACGGTTTCCAAAGGCAAAATAGTCTTTCCAGAAGAGTATTTCTCAACTTCGCACTCACTTGTCTCCTCACCAACAAGGTAAGAGTTAGTATTGATGGTCACATCTTCCATCCCAAAGTTCATTGTCTCATTTTGGTTATCTTCCGCCGCGGGTGGAACCAAGGTGTAGTATCCACTGTTCCCAGCGCTGTAGCTGCTGCTCTCCTGAGAGAAGCAGAAGCTACCGGCCTCGGACACCAGGCTAAGGTGGTTTTGTTGAGAACCAAGGTTCCAATACAAGCCTTGGTGGTCACCACCGGCTGTGCCAGAGGATGAGCCTGTGCCAGGATGATCATAGGAGGCGAGGAGTTGGTTCATGAAATCGGCCTCCTCGGTTGCATAAGTGTACATTCCTCCGAGGTTGTTGCTCCATTCTCCCATGGCTTCCATTTTTCTTTTTATGGTTAATTAAGAGATTAGTCTTAATTAAGAATGTTAGTTTTTTTTTTTTTGTGTGTGTTGGAAGTCTTGTGAGAAGTGAGGGAATGATGGAGAAGAGTTGGGAAGTATATATAGAGAACATGAGAGTTAGTGGATAAATGTCAACACAAATGACACCAGTTACAATCATCTTTCTAATTTAAATTTATAAATAACCAAGTCTGGGGATACCATTAGATATTGACAGCTAATTATTGTGGGCTCTACAACTTGGTCATCAAACATAAGTTATATATTTCCGTTTGTCGTATATGACTCTGCATTTCCGTTTGTTCATTGCTTAACATATACTATATGTTAAGTATAAGGTTTTTTTTATTAAAAACTATAGTTGGTTGATATATTAATTCATGACCAATATGAAAAATGGTGAGACATGATGTTGTGGTTGGTATTCACAACATCTTTGGGATAAAATATGGAGGAGCTCATTAGATTTCTCGACTTCGCGATGTCGAATATATTTTAGTTAGCATGCATTAGGTTTCCGTTTTACTAATGCATTCGACTATAGTAAGACCCCATGTGCTTTCTAACTGCGTCAATCCCTTGAGTTTTAATGTTGAGTATAATATCGATTGAATACAATTAAAAGTGTTGGTTCACTTTCAAAAAACTACAATATATATGATACCTATGAACATTTACTTTCCCTCGAAGGACATATATAGTTCGGTTCCCATACAGTTCAACCTGCCATGATATAAGATTTTTTCCTTATTTTAATAGTAAAGTAGTTTTTTTCTCCAATATTCTACATATCTTCAGAATATTCCTATTTTATCGATAAAATATAGGTGTATTATATCTTAATAAAAAATTCTGCATAATGATATATACAACGTATTAAATAATTTTCACTTTACAAAACTAACAAATAATCGATAAACTTTTGAGTCTAAAAAATAGTGGAGATAATTATATATTCCCTGCAAAGATATGTAGATACACGTAGTTGCCTATACGATTACTAAAGAAAACAAACTATATAACTAGAATTACCTATTCCTAAACATTAGGAAAGATAGAGAAATATGTACATATCTCTTTTCTACTTTTACATTTTTTGTTTTTTTATATGTTTGTTGTCAGCTGTGTTTTCCCGAATGATTTAAAATCATGCATAATCTAACTCTATGGAGCTAGACGGCTACATATATGATTCTCGTCTATCGATGATTTAAATCATGTTAAACTAACCTTGAACCAATCAATATTGGTGGATTAGTACGAGAGAAAATGATTGCGTTTGTCAATTTGGGTATCCTCCTGACAATACTTGCCAATTGTATGTTTTATATTATGGAGTATATATCAAAACTGCAATAGAATAAAGAACAGAATATTTCGACAATAAGCGCAATTCACTTTTAGGTCAAGTTGATGCAAAATTAGAAGCTACATTTTGGAAAGCGTGTAATAGTGATTTAAAAACTGCCATGGCTTCGCATAATTGTAATTAATAAATTAAGTTTAGCTACGTATTTTTTTTTGCTTTTGTTCTTATGATATTTATTTGTTCCTACTATCCTTTTCATTTAATATAGTGCTTATAATGAAACTCTAAGAATTCTCAATCTAATTTATAAATGCAATCAAGTAACTAAAAGCTCTTCCAACTAATTTAGACAGTTTTTTGTACACATAGAACATTGATCACATCAAAAGTAATTCATTATATATTATCTAAACATATCGAGAGTTCATTTTTTTTGCTTAAGTTGTCAAGTTCCAAGGATAAATAACTTTGCAGCAGACAAGAGGGTTTATGAGTTGGAGAGAGAGAGAGAGAGAGAGAGAGAGAGAGAGAGAGAGAGAGAGAGAGAGAGAGAGAGAGAGAGAGAGAGAGAGATGTGAAGTGGAGAATCAAGAGACCTGGTTGTTGAACGTGACAGTTTTTGTGTCATAATAATGTTTTTAAAACGAGAGAAAAAGGAATTGAAACTGTGAGTTATTTGGATTAACTAAATAGAGTAATAATTGATTAGGTTGAGTCAACCACTGGACGGCCGGCAGATCGTGCGCGTGGAAAGTCCAAAAGCTCATAAGCCATTCTTATTATAAGGAAGGAAAAAAAAACACACTCTCTTTCAGTTAATGTCTCTTTTCAAACCCCACATAAATTTTAATCTGTTGTTATGAGATTCGAGAAAGTAAAATTTTAAGTACTATTACAAAAGTGGATTAAAAATAACATTCTTGTGTAAATGGAACACTGTCCACCATATTTCATGAATTACAGTATATTCTCCACAACTACAGTTATAACAATCAGGCCCGGCGCTGGAGAGGTGCAAGGAGTGCTTTTGCACCATGTCACAATATTTTGGATAAAATTATAAGGTTTTTAGGCTCTTTAATGTTTCATATTTTGACAAAAAAACCCCAAAATTCTGAAAATCTACAAATAAGACCTTTACATTAAGAAATTTTTTTTTTTGGCACAAGGTGCAAGAAAAGTTTGAGCCGGCCCTGATAACAATGGTGTAATATTTAATATGTGATTTACGTCAGCAGACTATTTGTGACAATTTACTCAGAAAAAATCTATTTTTCACCATCTCTTCCTAAATATTTTTGTAGAGAAACGATTAAAAAAAAAATCTCATATGCATGTTCACATAAGTAGTTTTGTGAAATTTGGACCCAGAAACTATTTGAACTATTTTCCCCCATGATAAAATCATATAAGAAAACGTTCCTAAATAAGTTAATTACCTAAAGCACACTATTGGACATGAGCTAAAGTTGGTTTGTTTTTTAAATAGCTAAGGTGAATATATGACAGTTTCCTAAGAAGATTATAATCGTTAATATCCTAATTAAAATCTCTAACTTAACCTCTTAGGAGTATGCAGGAATCGCCAAAGAGGTTATATGAGCTTTTGGGTGACTGTTTGGGAGCTAAATGACGTCATTAAAATAACAAAAAAAAAAACCCAAATTAATATCGACCCTTATGCATAACTGAATTGTATACAATTACGTACACTTAATCAATTCAAGGTAAACCCGATCTTTAGTTAAGCTAGACAGCTAAGTGTCTGCTTTACGCAATACTAAGAGACAACAATATATATATATATATATAAACCTTACTGTATAAACTCAGTATCATATATGTGTGTGAATTTATGCAGTAATGCATAATGTTATCAAAGTGGAATGAAAAGTTAAGGATATGCAAAATCCCAAAAAGGATAAGAAATATTTAGAAGTACATATTAATAAGAAACTGACAGAGTTTCGTAAATTGATCTATGAGATTGAGTATGTATGTTCTTTCTTTCTTTTTTTGTTCAAATGAGTATGTATGTTCAATATCATTTAATACATGTACATTACAATAGGTTGCATAAATTTATGTATTTCGTTTTTTTTTTCCTGGATTCCGTTGAATAAAATCTGTGAACAGCTCGAAAGACCAAATCGGGTAATCAGATCTGAAATTTTCTTATACTAATGATTAGATTAAAATCAAATTGCTTTGAACTATTTACTCAGTATTTTTGGGGAGATTACTTTATAAAAGCAATCCTTGCCCGCACGACCAAACATTATTGCATATCAAACAAGTATTTTTTTTCTTTCTGGAAAAAGTATTATTATTATGCTTTATTAGTTACAATTTATTTGTTGGGTAGTTAGCTGGCAATTTGATGCCCCCTCAAGAACTTTTTTTTAAAAACATAAAGCCAAACAATCGACCACTTTTTAATTCATCAAAACATTGTCGTTTCAGTTAACATGGACGCTATTTTGTAATTTTAAACCTAGTTATTTCTTCTTGTTCTTGTGTTTAGTAGTACTATTTTATCGATAATTAATTCTAGAGAACTAATACCGAAAATTAATTGGAAGAATAAAATTAATCTAACAGCTTTGTCTTTTCCAGTTATGAAGAATTTTTTTTCCATTGTTTATCTTGCAGTATCATTTACTCTTATATTTTGTTTCATAAATATTTGTAAAAAAAATCAGATAATTTTTACAATAACAAGGCTAATTATGTGTGTAATTATACGATGTAATTTTGTAAAGTTAAGAATCACTTTAAAATATATTAATATATATATTTTGTATATTTAAAGTAGGAGTTTATTATGTGTGAAAGACTCTAAATCTTTGTAAAACAGGGAAGCATTAAATGACATTAATCCTTATCTTGACTACAAATAGCAGAGAACAAATTTTTATGAAAGAAAATGTTTAAACATGCAACCAGACATGAGTTTATAAATCAGACTTCTCAAATGCTTTATATTTTAAAACCAGAGGAAGAATGAAAGCTACTATAATACTGTCTCAAATACTTACACATTATGTCTAATCGTTATACATCCAAATCACCAAAATGCGGCAAGACTAGTCTACTTTTTTCTTTCTTGTTGTGTGCAACGGTTAGTCTATGAACTATGATCAAGAATATAATTCACATATCGGATAATATACCAAAGTCCGTCACATCTATATAATTAGGCATCATATGTCATAGTTAACTTAACGTACGACGAGAGTAACCCGCCCAGAGTTAGATACTGTACAAATGTGAAATATATTCATAATACACATTGGAAATCTTATACACAACATCACTGAACCTCTTGAGTCTTAAGAAACGTTAATCATTGCCGGTGTCAAACTAGGTGTCTATCCAGCTTCTTTTTTTATTTCCTGAATGTCGACATATCTTTTGACCCGGTCATCGGATTGGTTTACTTTTTTTTTTATAATTATATTGCGTATGAAAACTTTTACTACCTCCAACGTATATAAAGTGAAATGGTGAAAAAATAGCCATCAACTCATTCTTATAGCTAGTTTTGTTTTGTTGCCAACAATCATTCTTATACAGTTATTATATACAGTATAACGCTTTTAATTAGCTCGTTGTCCTTTCCTATTACTACAGATGCAAAACAACACTATTTAACAGAAGTTAGTATATTATGAGGTCATTAGTGAAATCTCCAAGTTTGGAAGTTAGTATATTATGAGGTCATTACGATAATAAGGTAAATGAACTAAAAGAATCCTACCAAACATATAATTAGAGATCAAGGTGCAACGTGTGTCGGATATTCCTCAGCATCATTGTTCATATTAAATTAACAAGTACTTAACCAAAATAACTATTAAACAATATGTGTTATAGACACTTTAAATATATATATTTGTGTGTGCAACAGACACTTTAAATATCGACGTAGATTTTTTGTCGAAACAAATATTTATAGACGTAGACGCAAACCACACGCATATATTAGAAAAAGGATAAACGCAAACCAATATCGAATCATCGGAAAATCACATATGTTAACTGATGAATATATGGCTGATTGGCTGCAGCGTTATGGATGATACTGGAGTAAATAAGCTCCAAATGTTTATACAGGCGCAAAATGTCAATAAAACCGGAGTCTCTTGAACCAAGTAGTTGACCACTTCTTAGAAAAAATGTGATTTTTTCGTCTGATCTTACCGTTTTATATAAAGTTCGCTCTTTAAAAAAACACTAACATCTACTAATAATTATCGTTTGAACACCTAAATAGATTGAAAGAAAATTTGCAAAGAGATACAAACTAATCTCTCTGTTTACAATTAGCAATAAGAGGCAATTATTTGATGTATCTTTATTAAATTTGATTCGGATGACGATTGGTAGGTGAAGAGAATGTCTTTATTCGTTACTCTATATAATAATTGTCATTATACGACCACCCTTTTTGCAAATACTAGACCACCTAATTATATATACTTTATTTTTAACTCTTCTCTTCTTTCTATATGGTTTCCTGATTTGATGATATAAAAGTATACGATTATTTCAGAATCTTTTTAATTTCATATTAAAACGTTTGTTACGGTTTGCGTCCGCCTCGTGCATTCGTCTTCTTCCATTTTATTGACTTCGACGTTTGGTGCATTGATTGATGTAGGACAAAAAACAATATGGCAACAATAGTCTATAGACAACAAGTAAAACTAACATTATTGAATGCATTTAGAAATATGAATATATACATTAGAATAAATTTTTGACCAAATATCATAGAGCAGAGAAATATATGATATATATTCATTTTTCCCCAGGTGAATCTCGGATCAAAACGCAGTTAATCTCCAAATTGTGTATATTAATGTAGCTATTTTTACCAGTTAACCCATCAATCCATCAATTATTATTTTCTAATGAGTTATTAGTTTGATCCAGTTAACCCATCAATTAGTCCAATATCTAAAATTTAGGTTTGTTCTTAAGAGATTTTTTTTCATAATGAAAGAACAGACATTATTTTTAATAATCCTGACATGATTTTAAGTAATTAGTTTAGTAATAGATTGTGACATTCCAGATACATTTAGTACAGTTATTTACTTATTTGACACAAATATTATATTTTTCTTTCCATTTCCAGTTACTTTTAAATGTCTTTTAAAAATGTCTATTTTGGATCTTGAGTTCTTGACAGCATTTTCTTGATAAATAAATGAAGAGATTAACTTCTAAAAACCAAATACATGAAAAATATGCATATACGAAAAAATAATATGGTTCACTTTGGATATTCTTCAGCAATTCGTTCTATACTTTTGACATTGGGTTTTTGTAACCTATTAAATTACAATTGACTTTGTTTTTTTATCACCTATTAAATTAGAAATTGACTTTTGTTCAAGAAATTTTAAAATATTTATTGTTTTAATTTCTGATGTTAACAGGTAATGCAGAAAAATAAGGTGTATTAATCAAATAATCAAATTCACACAAAAAAAAAACTCAGAAATAATAATTCTTACTTGCATAGTGTATTTGTAATTTTGTATTTATTATTTTTATTTTAATATCATTTGGCACCAAAGCTTGATATATGTGACTGTTCCTCGTCCGTTATATATTTCTCTGTCGTTTTCTTAACTTCTTCTTCTCATACTTTGACAGTTTTTGGTTTTTTAAAACAAAATAAAAAGATTTGTAATCGTTTAGGACCAATCATAAATAGTTTGACAACTTTACTGAAATCTTCCCACATTATATGGTTGGGAAGTATTTTCTTAATATAAAATAGAAAAGTCTTTTTACGGGTGAAATATATATTGAGATTATTATTCCTAGTTTCTTATCACTACTCAAGAGTCAAGAGTATGTTCATATTGTAACATTTGAGACTTTGCTATATGTTTTGGATGACAAAAAGATAATTTGATTTATGAAAAAAAACCAACATCATAAGTTAAGATTTTTTGATTATTTTGTAAAATTTATTCTGTAAAATCTCACAATTCATATGATCTACATTCAAGTCCGATATCTAAAAAAAAAACTATGGTAACTACAAAATGGATGAATAATTCTGAGAAATTTGTAGTGGACTTCTCTATCGCTACTTAAATCTTCTACAAATCAAGAGTGGGCCTATACTATACGGCCCAATAATTTCTTTGTTTTTGGTTCCACTCGCAACTTATATATAAACTAACTACGAAAATTAGGGTTTTCAATTTCTATAGAGTGTTGTTTGTCTTCTCGCCGCTCGTCGTCGTCTTCTAGCTTGCAGCTTCTGAGAAATCATGGGTCACTCGAACGTGTGGAACTCACATCCCAAAAAATACGGGCCTGGATCCCGTACCTGGTAATCTCATATTCTTTCTAACTCTTGAGACTCAGATTCGTGTTTCTCTATCCTGAATCTGGTCTTCTATTGCTCGTATTGGTTTGATTAAACTGGTGTTTGGTTTTAGATTGTAATCTTATTCATATCGCATAGATTTCATTATTGAATGCTGTTTACTTTTGATGTTCTGTTACTGTCTTCATGTTGATGTTGTTTTATAACACTTGATTCGAAATAGCCAAACTTGTTTGCTTGAATGATTTAACAAATAATGTCATGATGCTTTTTTTATCTTAAATTGGTTGGTTCAGCAGTTACATGTGTTTGTAAACCACATCAGTTTGCTTTTGTGTTATGAGATTAGTACCCTGTGTTGGTTGTTTCGTTCTGCCATGTTTACTGAGTCATGGTTTATGGTGTTGATTATGTTTGAGGTATCTAATGAAAAGGGTTGGGATGTTGTTGTTGTTTGTGTAGCCGTGTGTGTGGAAACTCGCATGGGTTAATCCGCAAGTATGGTCTCAACTGCTGCAGACAGTGCTTCCGTAGCAACGCCAAGGAAATCGGTTTCATCAAGGTATGTTATATATTACGGTTGATATGATCTTTCATTTATTGTGTGTCTCATTCTCTTTGGAATGTTTTACTAACTCATCTTGTTTTGTTTTCCTTTGTGTGCAGTACCGTTAAAGAAGTCTAATGGTGTTACGCAGAAGCAATTATTTGGTTGGGGTTTTCAACTTTCAAGCTTTAGATATTGTAATGGATTTGATAAATGTTGAACTATTTTGATAAAGCTTTTGAGCTGTTGAATCTTTTGTCTTCTTTTGTTTTATAGCCCAATCTTGTTCCACAATTGCTTCTCATATATAAATTTTGAGTTTTCTCTTTTACCTTTTTGAATTGTGTGTTGATATTACTGTTGGTCGTGCTGGCTTTACCGCTCTATGAACCATTGTAACACTGAATTTTGCAAATGTGTTGAATCACTGTAGATAATGACTCTAGTAGCAATGTGAATCAAAGATAAAAAAAAAAAAAAAAACTATACAGCTGTCCACAGTTAAGGAATGCCAATTTACCACTTATATGACACATATTAAATGGGAAATTTATGAAACAAAATTATTAACATAATCAAATCCTGAAAACAAAGTTATTTAACAAAATTACAGTTTGAAGCTATTTTTGTTTTTTTTCATTTAAACGCACGTGTGGGTCTGTTCGTAGTCCAAACAGGTTCTTCAGTTTCTTCTCTCTCGCGTAAGAAGACGAACAAAAGAAGAAGCGAACATGAGATGATGAAACGAGGGAACTAAACAAAAGTCCCTCTTTGCCTTTAGGGCAGCACAAAGGTGAAGCCTTTTTGAACTGGGTAAGTTTATTCTCTACTCATCTATCTTCTTCACCCTTTGATTCTCCCATTCTCGCGAGATGACCTCCTCTCGCTACTAATTGCGATGCTTGATTTCTTAATTCTAATTCCCTTCTTTCAACTTCTGAATTCCTAATTCACAATTGATTGTTTCGTTACTTCAATTCGTTCTAAAAATCCGATTTTTTCAGGTATGTGTTGAAAAAATTGAGGTTTTTAAGGTTCAGAAGAGAATCTAGGATCTTAAAAATTGAAACTTTACAGATGTGGTATTAAGGGGTTTAGTTTAAAATTGTTGAAGAATGGGATCAGAAGCAGCTCAAGGTTCATCCCGGTTAGATACGTTAGAGATTAAATCCCTTATCTTCCGAGAATTTGGGCATCAAAGAGCTGAGAGTTACTTCCATCAGCTCAGAAGATTCTTCGCTTTGAAGATCACCAAATCTGAATTCGACAAGTTCTTTATCAAGTCCATCGGTAGACAACACATCCATCTCCATAACCGTCTATTACGTTCCATCATCAAGAATGCTAGTGTTGCCAAGTCTCCACCTTCAAGATTTACCAAGAAAGGTGGCAGCTTTGTTAGATTTGGTAATGTGAATACGAAGAACAATCAAAGCCAGAAACTTTATGGTGATTCGAAGTTCAGAGACAGGCCGAGTCCACTTGGGAAGCCTCATTATAGTCTAACTACTACAAACGAGGAGTCTATGTCCAAGGCACAAAGTGCTACTGAATTGCTTTCTCTTGGAAGTAGACCTCCTGTTGAAGTTGCATCTGTGGAGGAAGGAGAAGAGGTTGAACAATTAGCAGGAAGTCCAAGTGTCCAGAGCAAGAGTCCTGTTACTGCTCCGCTTGGTGTTTCCATGAGTCTTAGGAGGAATGGTGCTACTAGAAAGTCTATTTCCAATGTATCTATGTGTAGCAGTAGTTTCAAGACTTGTCAGAGCATTGGTGAACTACCTGATACAAGAACGTTGAGGAGTCGGTTGGAGAGGAGATTGGAGATGGAAGGGATAAAGGTAACTATGGACTCTGTTAGTCTTCTTAATAGCGGATTGGATGCGTTTATGAGAAGACTGATACAGCCTTGTTTGAGTTTGGCTAATACTAGATGTGGGAATGAACAACGGGTAAGAGAGATGAATTACCAGTATACACAGCAAAGCAGAAGGCTTTCATATGTGTCGATGTCAGATTTTTGTGCTGGTATGGAGTTGAATCCTCAGATTCTTGGAGAAGATTGGCCTATACATATGGAGAAGATCTGTTCCCGTTCTTCAGAAAAGTAAAGAGTTAGCAACAAACACCATAGTTTTGATACATAGCATTTGATTTTACTCCATTGAACCTGGAATTTGGGTTTTTGGAGAGAGTGTTCTGGTTTGGTTTGCGCTGTTGAAAAAAGTTACTGAGATGTTTCAAGTTTTATTGGAAGAAGCTATGAAGAGAAGAAAGGTGGGTCTTCTTGGTGTTGTACAAGTTCTTTACAAATAGAAGTGAGATTAAGTAGTAGAGGTTTCGAAGTAAACGCCATTTGTTTAGCTGATTTGTTTTTCTCTCGTATATTTTTCTTTGTTTGCTCTCTCTCATGTAACAAAATTAATAATGAAAGCAAAAAAGAAGTAAGCCAATTTTTTTTGCTTTGTGTGGATATTGCCAATTGTCTTGTCACCATGAGGAAGGAACACAAGGATTCTTCATATATCAATAACACTAAATATAGCACCAGCTTTGACTCTCTACTTTTTGCTTCCTCATACATAGCATTTGTTGTAGTTTACTCTTTCCTTGTTTGCCTTACTCATGTAACAAAAATCAATGAAGAAAAGACTTTGTGTTAAATATCTTAAGGAGTGCAAGACATGTCCAAATGCTTTACATTTTAGTTTGACACTGAGATCTGCAGAGAGGAATCAAAGAATGCTGTGCTTCTTTTAGTAAAAAGCTTCTGAGCTCTATTTCTTCATTTTCTAGATTACATAATCGAATCCCCCGAGTAGAGAAAATTGTGTGCTCCCAAGAGAGCTGTTTCAACTTGTAATGGCAGTTGGCTTCGCACGGCTTGCCATGTAAGTTATGTAGATTGTCCATAGATACGAAAACGAGTTGCTCACAAGAGGCTGTAGACAAAAACAAAAAACAAAAAACAAAGAAACCAGAATTGAGTTAATAACCAAGAGAAATGAAGCAAAAAGGTAAATCAAAGTGAGTCCCCAAAATGAAAATGAAAATTGAAGTAATCAAAGCATACATACCTGTAAATGAACAGGGCAGAACCTGAATGTAACAAAATCACACAAAGGCCAATAGATGACACCGTTTAACATCGTGGGAAGTAGGTCCCTCTTCAATCTAGCAACTATCTCAGAACCGTTTTCACCTGAAAAATTAATTGAAAAAAAGTCAGACTTTGATGTCTGCAAGACAAGCCTAGAGAAACAATGTAACATAACATCAAACAAACTGTTCTATATCAACCCACAAGATTTGTCAACTACAGTTAAAAAAGTTTACCCTGTAAGGCTGCATTAGATGAGAAGAAAACAACATTCATGGCAGGGCCGTAGACCGCCTGTCCCATGGCCATTTTCTTAAACGTTGTGATCAAATCTCGCTTTGGAAACAGTCTTGACATGAGGTTGAACCAATAATGAAGTGTAGGACCTAAGATTAGTAACCCATAACCTGCCATCCTTGCTGTTCTTACCAAATCATAAGAGTCAACAGAATCTTGCGGTATTGTCTGTTGAAACATCAAACATAAACACCAGCTCTAAGTCACATTTATCAACAAAGAAACACAAACAAATCTAACAACTCAATTCACATTAACTCCATCCCCTTATGACACGTTACTGAGAATCAAACTAATCTTTCTCCTATCTCAAATCTCTAAAGCACCAAGGAGATACACTCACTTCTACTATTACAGTTTGTTAGAAACACACAATAAAATCTTAAGACTGAATCAACCAAGATCAAAATTAAGTCTTTGACTCGAAGAACATAAACACAGAACATATAACATCAACTAGTAAACTATGCATTTATTTATAGCTTCTGATTTTTGAATAAAAAGTTAGGAAACTACCTGAGAAGACAAGTCGGCGGCGATGTAAATAAGCGAAGAAGTGACGGATTTGGTAAAAACCGGCCGAGATTTCACCATACTCAAATACCAACCGATGAATCCAGCAGTAGAGACGGTCGAAGAAGAAGAAGAAGACGAGGAAGAGCAGAAACCAGAGACACCTGATGTTTCCTTTTTTGCTTTCCCGAAGAACTGAGGTGTACGAAAATAAGGTCTAGACTGCAACCGCCGTCGGACGTCTCCTCCTATCGGTAAAGGATCAAGCTTTCCGAAAGGATTCGTCGCCGCTGTTCTCTGTAATCGAAAGATCCGAGCTGCGTCGTTGGCAGCGTTTCTAAACAATGCGCCGGTCATTGTCCGTGTATGTTATGATGGCTCCGACTCCGAGAGTTTTGGGGGTTCAGAGGAAAGGGTTTTTATATATAACGGCGGTGGAGAAGCCAAACACAACACAGAGCTCTGTTTTTTTTTTTTAAGTGCCCAAAAATAAATACTAAAAAAGAATTGAAATTCAGAATTAATTTTGCAATTTAAAGACTCAGAAGGGATTATAATTTATTTCAAATAATTGAATCTTTTACGAAGGCTATTGTGTTGATTAGTGTTATTATTTGTTTTTTACTAACAACACTCAATAAACTAAAAAGCCAACCAAATTATTAGAGAAAACAAAGTAGTAAAAAATAAGTAATTAACCAATAACAATTAGTTGTTAGGCGTGTGACCGGAAAAGGTGGACGGGTCGGTCAAAGACCAAATTGTTTCTGTTCTGTGGTGTTCTAGGGTTGGTCTAAACGTCTTGTTCACATTGGTTAGTGTCGACGTCATCGTTTCTGACACGTACAACTTAACTCAGTGACGCTAACCTTTAATAGGAGCCACGTGTTGCGTTCGTGTCCCAAGTTCTGGCTTTGAGCCACTTTTTGTGAACTCTTTAATTTTAAAATGTAGTCAATAAATTACGTTAGATTGTTGGAAGATTCTTTTCTCTGTTCTTTTGTTTACTTTCGGAAGATTCTTTTCTCTTTTATGTCGGCATTTTTTGGTTGATTCTAAAAATTTAAGTATTAGCAAATGATGCCAGTATGCCACAAACACACACACCTAAACTTTTTTTTTGATCAACTAAAATTTTGTTTTGGTGTACTAGGGGGGAATCGAACTGTGGTTAGGGGAGTCAATCTAGGGGGAATAAACCAATTGTGCTACAGATGTTTGACTACACACACACCAAAACTAATATCATACTTGCGACAAAAACTCACATAAAAGAGGTAAATGATGTGTAGATGGCACATATATACTTAAAGTATATTTTTACTTTTAATAGGAAATTTAAGTATATGAACAAAATAATCATTCATTTTAAAACACATTTTGTTAAGTAAAACACGGAAACTAGAGATTAACAAAAAAAAAAACCAAATCAATCTACGGAGTAAGTAAAGGAAGTAGTAACACCCAAATCATACTTAGGGGGTGTATTGAAACCTTGATTTTGGAAAATTTTATGGGATTTAGAAAATTTAGAATTTTGATAGATTTTAGGGAAGTTGATATGATTTATGGTGAAATTCTTTCAAATCCCACCTAAAACCATGAGATTTGAATTTCTGTATTTTTAACTAAACAAATCCCTTTCAAATACTCCAAAATTCCTACAAATTATTAAAATCCAAATCCACAAACTGGTTTGAATAACAGTAGTTTTTTAAATCATCAGTTCAATAACAGTTGATTTCAGGAGATTTTTTAAAATCCATGATTTAATAACATAGGATTTGTAAATTTTATATAAATCACTAGAAATGTCAATTTGAATACACCCCCCTTAATTTGCAAGAAACAATAAAAAACCATCTAACAGATTAGAAGACTAATTTTTTACACAAGTTTCTCTCACTAGCTAATATTCCTTGGCATTCACAAGATTTTCTGATTGGGTGTTAACGAAATAAAAAGATGTTAATGGAACATTCAATACAAAAAAGTGAGTGTATTGTATCACTTAAATTGTATCACAAAATTAAGTAATGTTGTTTTAAATTACTTATTTAAAAATAAAACAAATAAATATGATTTAGCATCAGTTATTTAAGTAATGTTTTAATTAATTAATTTGACATCAATTAAATAAAATTGATTTAACTTTTATTTATTTGTATCAGTTTTTTAAAAAAATGATATAAATTATAGATTCACATCATTTAGATAATTGATGAATATATCAATTTTTATTAAAATCACTTTTTAATATGATACAAAATTTACATCAATAAAAACTGATGTTAATTTACACTAGCGAGAATTAAAAATCACTTATGTAAATTGTTTTACATTATATAATTTCTAATACTGTTACTTATTTATTTATTGTAAATAAAAAATAAAGGAAAGAATTAATATCTTAAAACAATTACTTATTTTCTATTTGTCAATAAAAACTTTATTTTTTTGTTGGTAGTTAGGGAAGGATTTTTACAATCCCACATCGACCACTTCTCAGTGAATGGTGAAAGATTATCTACTATAAATATAAATCTTGCCACTTCTTAAGTTTAGTGGAGATAACAACTAATTGTGGGCTCCACCATAAATATAGTAGAAATAATATATACTATAAATTATCAAATATGATTGAAATATAAATAATTAAATATTATATTACAGAAAAAATTATTTTAATATAATTTATTATAATTTCGATTTTAACATCATGTTTTTACAAATGATATTATTTGACATTAGTTTTGATAAATGATGCAAATATTTTATATCAATTTAGTAAAAATGATATAATATTTACAACATTTTTTATAAGTGATGTAAATGAACATTAATTCAGTAATTGAAACAAATATTTATTTCAATCGATATAAATTATTTGCATCAACAAAATGTAAATCATTTATTTAAATAATGCAAATTATTTTACCATCATTTAAAAATTGATACAAACAAATTAAATAAAATGATGTAAAACCATTATTTTTTTGTAGTGATTTCATTACAACTTTTGTACAACGTACTTTTGAAAGTTGAGTTAATGAACGATACAGAGTTAATGGCAAATACATAAAACATAGTTACTACAGAGCACCACCAAATTTTATTCTCTCGCAACAAAGAAAGAATAAAATATCAGAACCACATGCCTCATTAGTGAAAGAAATATCAAACGATATACTCAAAGGATATTTGTTCTAACCAAATATTCTATATCAAGAGGTTATTTTCGTTTTTAAGTTTTGTATCATTCACATTATAAGAAAACAATAGCTAGAGGCTCATACATGCTCAAAAACCATACTATCAACGTCCTAGACGAAAGTGGGTCATTGTTTGTCAATTGTCATTAGTATTAACAAGAAACGTAAAAGAGTCTCAATCGGCCTTTCTCTTTCGGCAACATAACTCTTGCTTAAGAAAGAAGGCGCTTTGTTATTGCAACCCAACTGTGGTTTGATGTGGTGTTCAAAGACATCACAACACAACCCAATTTTAAAAGGAGAAAACCCAACAAATAAAATAAAATAAGAAACATAAACCACGGTTCGGTTTGATTTTTATTTTGAAGTTCGGTTTATTTTCAAAACTCGTTAAGTGACAAGTCCGCTCCGGTCTGCCCTTTGATATCACACACACAATCTTGAAAATCTATATTATTATTTTCACAGCAACTTTAGCAAATAAGGCTTCAAATTGATAATTATTTACAAACATGCCATTATAATTAAAACAATTTTTTTTTTTAAATCGAATAACTATTAAATTAATTACTCAAATCTTAATCAATAGACCAAACAAGAAAATTATAATATTTGGATATGGCAACAATACCCAACCGAAAATTTAGCTTCTTTGATGCCACAAAATTAATAAGTAAAATCATAATCTAATTTATTGAAATGAATATTTTTAGTTTAGGAAAACCATATTTGAAAAAAACACATCATCAGGAAGCATAATAGGACTTCTTCTAAGTCTTTTCATCGGTGGCTCTTCTCCATCATTCATGGTTATCGATCACCTTTTTCACTCGTGTTTGGTTTAAAGTTTTCTTATCAAGTTAGAAGATGATCTTTATTATTATTCTATATATATAGAGATAAATAGATGGTGGAATTATCTCTCATTCCTAATTACCTCCTCATTGAGTATATTTCCAAAAACATGTACGTATTTTCCTATTTTAACTAAGATATTTTCCTTTTATCATTACGAAACAGAGTTAGAGTTAGTAAAATAAAAAGATAAACAACAAACATCTAACTTTCCAAAATATACACCATCAATAAGTAAATCTATACTAGTATTTTTGCAGCAGTTTTTGCTCAAAATTACTTTTTGGAAAGTTTTTACATTTAATGCATTGACTTTAATATTAGTTACCAAAACTTCAAAATTAATTATAGGTAAGATTTAAAAAAATAAGGAAATCTTTCTACCTCATTCAAACGTAAATACTGTATATGATTCCTTTTCATTTTTATTTGAATTTATATTTAAATTATCTTGAATTATACTATAATACATTTAGTTAATAAAAATTTGTGATTTTTTCCTGCATATGATGTAATACAAAAATTTTAAAACGGACATATATTACTCAATAGATAAATAAAAAAATACGGGTACAATATCCCACATTGTCTAAAAGAATTGGGCAGTGGTTCAGAGTCATACTATAAAAAAGACCAAAATGATTCCGAATACAAATGAGTAGAAAGCTTGATTTATGAGTCATTCAAACTTTAAAAACTTTTATTTGGTTTATTCCGGTTCTTTATTTTAAAGATTTTTAAAAGGTTAAATATGATAAATATTATACTGTAGATACACAATAAATATAAAAAATTAAGATGATATAGTGTGAGTTAAAATATCTCGGGACGGGGTTATATAGCGGGACGGGTTTTATCGATATTTATATAAATTAAAAAATATCATTAATTCGGTGTAACAGTGGTAAAACATCATTTCATTATTTTGTTAACACTGTCGGTATCAGAGAAAAGACATATTTAATTAAATTGATTGAATAAATATTATGTAAAAAAATAATTATATTGCGGTATTATATACTTTATTTAACAATTATTATATAACTATAACATATATAACCAATAAATACAACTTATAATTTAAATATTTTTGTTATAAATAATTTTGCCCTGCGGTATACTGCGGGTCCTAATCTAGTTATACATATTAAACTAGTTTGTTTTACAACTATTTTGTATCATCATTAACGAAAAATCAATAGTAAATTATACATTAGTAAATAGGAAACTTCTCCGGCTTTGAAGAGTACTACACATGTAATCTGAATTCTTTTAATTTATAAATCTAAATTTTGTAAAAAAATATATGGACAAAAGAAATGTTTCATTTTACACAGATATGTCACACACATTGTGTATTGATTGACTGAAAATATCAAATAACAAATTGAAGTAACGTCTATTTTGTTCAGTGTATATTTCCAACCATATTTTCATTATAAATATTTTGAATCATTCACATTATAATACTGTATAAGAAAACTCAATAGCTACACACGCCCAAGACGGGTTTGTGTGTATATCTCTATTTTGGTTTGAATAATAAGAATATAAAACTGTACACGAGGGATCCATCAAGATTGTCAATGATACTTATTATAAGGAAGCTGTCAAATATATGCGGCAAACTCTACAGCCCCCGCCTCATTGTATCTTTAGCTGCATTACATCCACTTGTACATGTAAAAACTGATTTAACTATTTTTGCCTACGTGTCTCATATTGTCCTCATGTTCATCCCTTAAAGCTGGAATGTCTCGCACTAATTTGATGTTTGTTTTTTACTTTTCTAGCTTCTGTTATTTGGAGGTCATGTAGATGAAGCGATGAAAATGGTCGAGGAGATGTGCAAGAAGGTACATGACATAAAACCTTTCAGGTACAAAGATATATTTTTCATTCTCTTATCTAGTATATGCACCCGCCTTAGGAATTTAGATTATGTAAACAGATGATTTTGTGAAGTGGGTTTTGGTTCTTTTGGTCAACTGTAGGATTAAGGCCCTAATGATGGAGAAATTTCGTCGTAACAGCGACATGCTTGCAAAATCCTATGAAGATATCTTAAAGATTGATCCTAGTTGTGTAACTACCCTTAAGAAGCTTATTGGAATGTGCATGGAAGGTACTTAAGATCAATCCATCAAACACCTTTTAGCCTTAAGACCTTGAATCCTGCCTAACTTGTTAATAAGACCATATGTTCTGTTTTAATTACCTGCAGATGAGTATAGTAAAGAGTCGCTAATCGAAATGCTAGCATTGCATGTAGAAGCTTCTTTTCCTGAGCCTGAAATTTGGAACCAACAAACATATTCTGTCCGATACAACCCGACAACCACAAATGTTCGCCAATACATTATGGGCTCTTCGGGCTAAGTGGTGGCTGAACCGCCATTTCTCCCCAGGAATGCTCGAGACAGAAATAAAAAACGGTATGTTAATAGGAGACTGGGAGATGATGAGTTACAAAGCGGCATGTGCAAGTCACATCTACGGACGAGACTTTGGTTATGTAACAAATGTTTACCAACAGTTGAAGAATAGCAACAACAGAGAGTTTTTCAACTTCTTGCGAGAACACAGAAGGAACTGGAACAAGATTTACAATTTTGAGTGTGTGAAGTTCACTTAATAAGATTAGATGATAGCCATTCTTCTTCCTATACCTTTCTCTTCTCCAAAACCAGTGCCTCTGATTTACAGATTGGGCAAACGTTCATCACAAGCTAATCTGTGATTAAACCGGATTGTCAAAAAAAAATCGAACCGGATAGACAATTTCATGGTTTGAACGGTTGAACCGGTAATTGCCACAAATCCTGCTTCTGATCCGCATGCAGTTGTAAGTCTCTTTGAAACACAACTATTGATTTCTCAAGAGCTCCAGATATGGAGTCCATCTCACTTGAGGTAGCTTCCTAACAAGGATAAAGTTATCTTGAGCTAAGATAGAAGTCGCATGTCAAAACTATTATGGTCCTGTCATGATGTCGTAAAACCCCTGTTCCAGATTATCTTAGTGTATATAGTATTCCTACTTGTATTCGTGCTATAGATGCATTTTTATGAGCTTTTGTTTGTGTCTAACATATCATATCAGTTTTGGTTGTTACGTTATCTTCGAAATTCCATGTTACTATTCTAGTGGAGTCAAATGATATTTCCAATGTGAATTTCTTCAGTGGCTTTTCTGATGCTATTGCTTCATTTGAGAAAATTCAGCTCCCTCAGCAAGAGAATTCGTTTGACTGGTGGCCTCTTTTTGCTCCACTATTTGGACCTTCTTGTGGCTCAAGCTCCTGCTAAATTCAATGCATCCTTTATCACAAGATCAGCAAATTTTTGTAAGTGATGAAGTTGCATCTGACATACAGATTTTTAGCTTACTATTTCCTTAAACTTAAGACTGACTATTGAAACATGCATTTGAGAATCTTATCAAGTTCTGGAAATTATTGTTTTAGAAAATTGATAGAATCTTTTAGAATCTTGTTTACGTTCACTATGGAGTCTTTATTGTTTTACTTGTGTAAATAATTCAACTTGTGCGAAGATCTTCATTATTCTTATGATATGAAAGCACTCCACCGAGAAACATTTATATGAATGGGATGGTTTAACTTATTTTCTGCATTAGGAATTGGTTTCCTGCGAAGGAAGCTTCACTTAAGCGTAGTAGATACATCTTAGAATTTCTTTACAATCTCCACAAAGGTCATGATCCAAGTATTCTTCCAGCTAGTTCCAAAAGTGAACCGCCTCATTGTGGAGTATCCAACAAGAATGATCAAGCAAATGAAAGCAAGAATGTGACTGAGAGCAGTAACTGGAGAAAACCATTTGATGATTCCTCATCAAGCGTTACAGACATTCCCCAAACAAAGACTTGCTCGCCAGATCTGATTCTTAGCAAAGAAACTTATTTACACAGGAGGATATGACCACCAGTCTTCTCAGCTCCGAAAGGTCTTTATGTCGCTTATAGTGGTAAAATTGTCTTTTCTATATCTTCAGTTTTAGATTCTACTGCTAAGTATCTTATGTTGATAGCTATCACTGACCAATATGTATTCAGTGAGCTTATGTTGATGATAATCTTCACATATGCCAAATAATTTCGTTGCATTGAAACAAGTTTCTCAGCAACATCAATGACATACATCTAATGAACTATTATTACCGTGGCTGCACTCTACAATCTCTTTCGTACCTCTTATGCTAAACTTACCCCACTCGCCAAAATAGGTCTCATCGTATCCAATCATAGCGTTCTTAGATATCGACATACATACATCGCCTATCCGTATCGGGGAATTGACATATTTCCCCAACCGGGTCATGCCAAGAGCCTTCGTGTCTCGTCCCTGACCAATTAGCTCCCCATTGGAACACAAGCTGGTCATTACACTGCAAGCTTAAGCCATCCTTTGGGGAAAAACTCCATTACACTACTATTTTTATCCATTAGAAACAAGTTAGTGAGTTGTGCACCGTGTGGTGACACTAACACATCGGTCTTCTTCATCAGCTCCACTTGCTCACAAAATGTTAGATTATTCGAATATGAAACATTAAGTTCACACCCATCTACTTTGTCACACTCTCTCTTAAAGACATCAATCACCATAGACTCATTTTTTGAACAATATATAATCATGTATATATAGTGGGCCAGTGACCTAGGGCTTCTTCTGTCTCTTTGCAAAATGACGATTTTGCCCCTACGACCAGGTGGGCCAGATCCATGACTTCAGACCCTAAATCTCTTGAGAATCTTCTGTTTTGGCTTTAGCAATGTTGGGGCAAAGTCCATATCCAACAGAATATATCTATTTGATTATTGATTTCATGTCTCAGTGAGATAATATAAAGTTTATTGTTATTACTCTAAATATCCTTTTATAATGTAATAAACTAAATTTTACCCCGCGGTACACCGCGGAGTTATATTTTATTTTAGAAAAGAAAAATAATTTGATTAGTAGATTAACTATATATATATATATATATCTGAGTATATGACTAATGTTTTGTATATTTTAAATCTTTATCCCTTATATTTATACATTAATTAAAATTTAACCCATGTTCTAGCATTTGATTAATAATATTTAAAATTTATGCTAATGTTGCTATAAACCGTTTTGAAATAAACTCTGTTTTATGACATTTTTAACATTTATAAATCTAAAGATTCATAATATTTTAATTTTGATTAAGTTTAACATAAAAATAATCATTTTTTTGAAATAGTGTTAAAATATAAAAAGGTATATTTATTTATTTAATAATTTAGGTAGAACTAATTAGTTTCTATAAATACATTTCGAATTTATTTATAATAATTAAACCAAAATTTATGGCATATGTTCCTTTAACAATTACTATGTATAACAATTAGTTTTTATAAAAAAATGAATTAATTAAATATTTAATGTCAGTGGCATTTTCTGTAAATAGTACTGAACTTCAGGAATTATTTCAAAAATGTTTCTGAAAATGTATATATAGATTTAAATGAAATTTATGTATAAATCTACTATTTATAAAAAGAATATATTTATACATTTTTTTCAAGAAAACAAACAAATAAATGCTCTAGAAATCACATGAAACTTGTATATGAAATCTCAGTAAAAGGTGTTCACGTCATGTATTGTTCTTAAGAAATGGGAGGCATATGTTTGATTTAATTATAGTTTTAAACAATATGATTTAATATTACAACTTCTATGTATTATTAACTTCTATATACGTCGCGGGTGTCAACCTGGTTATATATAAAATAAAATCATTAGATGAGAAAAAAAGGAAAACAACCAGAGAAACCCTAATCCCCAATTCAGCGATTCGAATCGAGGAGCAAAGATGATGCGGAACATGTTTGCTAAGAAGGTAAACAAAGATTGACCCATCGTATCTTATCATCCGGATTCTCATTTTCTGTTCCATGATTTGTGATTACCTTTGTATCTGCAGTATTCTGGCAGATGGACTCACTGTCGCGATTTCACCACCTCGCTATCCTCTTCCTCGACCTCCTCGATCTTTGAACGTGTATGGGACAAGCAGTCAACTGGTAGTCTTGTCTTAACTTTTATCGGTGGATATGTTGGTGCCTACGCTATAAGTGATTTCCTGTTTTGAAATCAGGGTTTGATATTTTCGCTGGAAACAAATTTCAGATCGTTGACCAAACCCATTAATTCATCGTCAATTGCTCTTTGCAGACTTTGTAGACAGAACAGCTCGCAGGGAGAAATTGAATATAATGATGGAAGAGCATGAAAAGTATTTTGATGCGGTGTTGGATAGATGTTACAGTGTAAGTAATGTTGTGACTGCTTTAATCCAATTTAAGGTTTGTTTTGCATTGAGATAGGTTGTGGAATGCTACATGACACAATTTAGATGGTTGGTTGCATCACATATCTCGAAATTAAGACTCTAGTTTCGTTTTCCTTTTTATTTTCTTTTACTCAAGCTTACAACTTCTGTTTGATATTTTCTCAACCGTTCAGCCCCGGCTCGTCGATCCTAAACTTTATCCCTCCCAGAACAACCATGCCCGCGCCGCCAGCAAGACAAACTCTCAGGCAACCATGCCCGCGCCGCAAGACGAACTCAGGCAACCATGATCTTGCCGCATGATCTATATATCAGTATCTTTTGTTTTCGTGTTTTGAGGATATATAAACATGTTTCAGTATTACTTTCAACTATCATGCTTGGACCAATCTTCTCTTTGTATTTTGTCTCTTGTCGAATTCCTCCTTTATGTGTTGTGTTTCGTCTAAGATTGCTGCAAAATTTGTGCGAGTCTTTCCATTCCATTTCTGTATTTGTTCTCTCTCTCTCTCTTACGACGGCAAAGAGTGAAAACTTTAAACTCCTCAGGCCTATAACGAATCTTAGGCCTGGCCTTGTTCAAGTTTAAAACTGTATAACTCATGTTTGATACAACAGAGATTTATGTTAAAAAAAAAAAAGGTACAGCGACTGAACAGTTTAAGCCTACCTCTCAAAAGACTTTTGAGAGTGTTTCTGAATGTCAATCTATTTCCCTTCCTTATCCAAGTACATCGTTACAGAGTTTATTTATATAGAGGCTATCGTTACAAACTAGTTACAACAGTCCCGATGATTATTGAAAGACTAAAGTAAAGAGGAAGAATAGGCTGAGTCATATTCTTTTACCCTCCTGGAGTTGCAACGTCGGTGAACGAACTGCTGTCGAAACTCATTGAACAAGGATGTAGGTAAACTCTTTGTAAAAGATATCTGCATATTGTAGAGAAGAAGGGACATGCAAAACTATAACATGTCCAAATAGCCAGAGGTGGAACGTCTAGTGTCAGGACAACCACCCCAGTCTGAGTACGCCGTAATATTACCCAGTTTGGACCGAAAGATTTGTAAACCATGTTGCATAGTTCCACTTAAGTACCTTATGATGCGTTTTAAGGCTTGGAAATGTTTTTCTCGAGGATCAAGCATGAACAAGCACACTTCACTACAAGAAAACAGGCTAGAACTGACAAGCAGATCCGTCAGTTTCCCGTCGGAAACAAAGATTACTGACAAAAAACTGACGGAAACGTCCGTCGGGTACAGATTGTCGGAAAAATATTTCTGTCGGTAATCTGTCGGATATTTCTGACAGATTTCCGACGGACAATTACCGACGGATTACCGATGGTACCTATTGTCGGTAATTCTGTCGGTAACTGTCAGTCAGAAATCCGTCGGTAATTGTCTATCAGAAATCCGTTAGAAATGTTTTTACCGACGGTTTACCGACCGAACTATATTCGAAAATATCCACCAAACCGACGGTATAACCGACGGTTTAACGACGTTTCCGACAGATTTCCGACAGAACAGTTCCGAGAAAACTCCATCATTTCTGACAGATTTCCGACAAAATTTTTTTTTTTGTTTTTTCAAAAAAAATAGAATAATTATACAAATTTGCATTAAAATTGAAATGCTTATATATTTAAATTCAGAAACTTAAAAATATTATTAAAGTTAAATTCAGAAACTTAAAACAAATATTATAAAAACCAAACTAAAGCAAATTAAAATTCAAGAAAACCTAAAAAGCGGAATGTCGTGCCCGTGTCTCACTCATGAACGCTGCTAGCTCTGCGTCCCTCTTCTTGTACTCCTCGTCCCTTCTTTTGCATAGCTTGTTCTTGTTGGAACTCTTGGGTGGGAGCAAATGAGAAGCACGTTGTAGGACCTTGCTTCGAGGAGATTGCCTAGACCGAAAACTCGTCCCTTGGTTTTAGTGGACTCCGATCCATCAAGAGATTGTAGCATCGAATCATCAAATCATCAAATCATCAAATCAATAAAATCATCAAATCTATAAAATCCAATTATTGTTAATTTAATTCATCAATTATCAAAATTCAACTAACAATCACATAAAAAAAATCCAATTAACAAATTTTAATTCATCAATTAACAAAACTCTTTTTTTTTTTGAGCAAATTATCAATTAACAAAACTCAAATAACAATTTAATTAAGAAAATTAAATTAACAAAATTCAATTTACAAAACTCAATTAACAAAAATCAATTTATCAATTCAAAAAATAACTTAACAAAATTTGGGAGCAAAATTCAATCCATCAAAATTTCAATCCATCAAAATTCAATTGTCACAAAATTAATTTCATCAAATCCAAAATACAATCCAAATCCTCAAATCAATAACACCCAAACAATTTCAATTCATCAAATCTTATAAACCTAGCATATTCCTAAGATATCTAACAAAACTAAGAAAATTAAAAGGAAAAGAGAGACTTTACGTCATAGCTTCGCCGGAATCTGATGAGAGAAGAGCGCCGGAGAAGGGAGAGAGATCGCCGGCCGGAGAAGGGAGAAGGGAGAGAGCTCGCCGAAGAAGGGAGAAGGGAGAGAGTTCGCCGGAGAAGGGAGAAGGGAGAAGGGAGAAGGGAGAGATCGCCGGCCGGAGAAGGGAGAAGGGAGAGCCGGAGAGATCGAGAAAAATAAAAAATTGTCGGGATAGCTAAGGGAGAAGAAGACAATTACTTAGGTTATATCGAAATTTCCGACGGAAAACCGACAGAAAAACCGTCGGTTATGGCTAAAATTCTTAATTTCAATTTATTTCATTCCCGGGTAAAAATTTCGAGACCCGTCGGAAATTTGTCAGAACTTTCCGACGGATTTCTGACGGATATTGATTTTCGACGCTAGTTACTGACAGATTTCCGACGGTTTATAGCTTAAACTCATTGATTCCATAATTTTTCTTCATAAATATGCATATATTATGTGTTTATGATAACCATGGAATTAATTCTCAAAATAAGGAATTCTCAAAATATGCATATATTAGTTGAGGTTTTTTTCGGGAATTTTCCCATTTATTATACTATAATAGTTATTTATTTACTAAAATTTTGGACAGAAAATAGTAAGATGGAATTAATTACGCAAAAATTAAAAATCTACCTTCGAGTTACAATAAGTTTAATAAAAACAAACTATTTTGAATCAGAAGAGTAACCAAAAGAAACTGATATCCGTCAGAAATCCATCAGAAAGGTAATAATATAGGTGGCTACATTTACCGACGGATTTCTGAGGGATAATAATTCAATTTCGTCGGAAATCTGTCGGAGTCAAATTTTATTCGAAGTACATTAATAATGAGTATATTTACCGACCAAATTCTAACGGGATATTCTGACGGTGGGCTTTGGTCGGTAATCCATCAGAAATGGTGACAGATTTCTAACGGATTTTTTTCGTCTGTTTTTTTTCGACGGAAAACTGACCAACATGAGTCTTGTTAGAAATCTGTCGGTAATCCGTCGGAAATTACCGACGGATTACTGGCCGTCAGAATTTTTCCATCGGTTTTAGCCTTGTTTTCTTGTAGTGCTTGTTGAACAGCATAAGTGATATCCGGTCTGGTAAATGTCAGATATTGAAGTGCGCGTGCGAGTCGTCGATAGTTTGTCGGTCAGAAATGGGGTCACCAGCGTCTGCAGATAATTTTGAACTGAGATCAACCGGAGTAGCTATCGGTTTACAGTCAGTCATACCAGCTCTTGCTATGATGTCCTTGGCATATAGACCTTGAGAAAGAAGCAAACCAGCTAAGTTCTTTGAATCAAAATATTTTTGAGGAAACCGAGCATTGGAATATTCACCTCCATTATCACATTGAAAAGCTTTGATAATAGAGTTGAATTGGGTTTTTACATAAGAGGAGAAATGTAGAAATATTGAGAGTGCCTCACTCTTACGTCTAGGGGATATACCCAAAGAAAGTTTGAGTAGTCATCAAGAAATAAGACGTAATAACGAATTCCACTGATGCTAGATATTGGAGATGTCCAAATATCTGAGTGAATGAACTCAAAAGGGTTTAGAAGAAAAAGAATTTGATTTATGAGAAGGAAGTTTCAGATGATTTCCAATTTGACAAGCATTACAGCATGAAAGTAATTTGTTGGCAACAACGGCGGCTCAAGTTGGGATTCAATTCTATCATGTTCTAAAAAGGATCACTGTAAGTACAGTACTCTCACGTTTACTCTATTAATGACTAACAAGTTGTTGTTGAGATTGTGTTTGCAGAGTCGTATATATACAGAGAGCAGAGGAAAAAGTCATTGCATTTGAGGACAGTTAAAGCGTTCTAGTAAGTCTGGTTTAAAAGTAGGCTCTTGTTATGGACTAAATATTAGTATTATTATTATATATAAAATCATTAGAAGGATGAAGGAACGAGAGAAAACATACAGACTTGTTAATGTTATTACTCTAAATATCCTTTTTATAATGTAATAAATTTAAATGAAATTTATTTATAAATCTATTTAAAAACAGAATATATTTATAAATTTTTTTCAAGAAAACGAACAAACAAATGCTCTAGAAATCAGAAGAAACTTGTATATGAAATCTCAGTAAAAGGTGTTCACGCCATGTATTGTTCTTCAGAAATGAGAGGCATATGTGTTGTCTCTTGTCGAATTCCTCCTTTATGTGTTGTGTTTCGTCTAAGATTGCTGCAAAATTTGTGCGAGTCTTTCCATTCCATTTCTGTATTTGTTCTCTCTCTCTCTCTCTCTTACGACGGCAAAGAGAAGAATTTAACATAGTGAAAACTCCTCAGGTGTACTCGATAATAATGTATGCCGAATCTCTCCTCAAGTGTAGTCGATAATAACGAATCTTAGGCCTGGCCTTGTTCAAGTTTAAAACTGTATAACTCACCGGGAAAAGACTTTTGAGAGTTTTTCTGAATGTCAGAGGCTATCGTTACAAACTAGTTACAACAGTCCTGATATTTAAGAGAATCATATCAGAACCGATGATTATTGAAAGACTGAGTCATATTCTTTTAGTTTGAAGTCAATTTTTAAGATATATATAAGTTCTGAAAAGGCACCTACTTTCGGAATCCTCCAAATATTTGAATGAAAATCGACAAGAGATGTATAAAATAGACCACGACCAAGAAACAAACAAGCTCTTTTTTAGAATTGTAAAAGAGTAGGATTTGGTTCAACACAAAGTAAGAATGATAAAAGAAGGTATCCCTTAAGCATATGGAACCTCAAAACATATTACTGAATTACACACAATTATTTGATCTAGAAAGTTTCAGTCTTCTTTTGCTAGCTGGTTCTCGGGAAAGGTCGAGACTTCCTCATCCAACCCTTTTCTTATTTCCACGAGTCTCTGAAACAAAGAAGAAGAATCAGAAACAGAGCGCCAAAAGTCACTCACTACACAATATGTAAGACGCCTTACCTTTTCGTACTCCTTAAGGGGTTTCGCCATGTGATTTGTTGTCAGAAGACCTGAGCAAAAAGGGTGAAAAACCAGAGCAATCATTGTTTTGTTTTCAAGATCTCTCAACTATAACTGTCGAATATTCAACATACCTGTCCCGAATCCAGAAGCACCTACCGCCGCAAGATAGAAACAAGCAATCGCCTTCTCTCGCAACATCGACATCCACATCGAAATCAGATTGGGGGAGCTAGGGTTTCTGTCTTCTAGTTTTCTTCTTTTGTGACTTTCAGACTTCTAGTTTCTGGCTTCTGTCTTTGCTTCGATCAATTTATCCGAAGATTAACAGACCCAGTCGGGCCTCTTTATACTAATGGGCCTAAAGCCTTGTTGTGCTCTCAATGTGCCCATATTTCCGTTATTTTTAAAAAACTAGAATCGTCTACACCTCGCGAATATTTATTTTATTGTTTTATTTTAATTATTTTGAGGATAAGTTTTGTATAGTGTTTATTTTAACTATATCTCCTAGTTGTAGTTTTCTCACGGCATTCATACTCTTACATCTCGTTATCTGTCTATTGCCAGAGATAATTACAATATGTGAAGCCGTGTGTTTTTACCATAACTCTTACCTGATTCAAAGTGCGTCTCCGAAAAATACAAAGCAACATCGTCATTTTGGCTGATTACTTTGTTATGTCAAATGAGCATCCAATATTCCAATCTTTCCTACTGTCTCTCTTAAAGGTAAAATATTTTAGAGTTGAAATAGAAAATGATGTGGAGGGAAAGAAACAACAAACCTTACCGTAGTTCTCACAATTATTCACAAGTAGAGATCGAATATTGGATGTTCTCACAATTTTTTGGTTTGGTGAGTAATTGAACGACAATCATTTCTTCACCCGATTTGGGATATTTACTTGGCTTTTAATTATGAGTACAATTAGATTCCTATGTAATTGTATTTTGCTATTAGCCTCTTGGGTTTGGGCCATTTTAAAAAATGCAGTAAATTAACTAAAAAAGATGACATGGAAGGAGAGATGAATATTATTGGATATCACAATTGAGCTGTATTAATTCTTATAATTTAATTGGTTAGCTGTTTTAATTGAAGTGTCAGCTCTAAAAATTTTTCCAAAATGCTGAGGTGTCAATATTGGAAAAAAACACATCCAACTTTTATTGATTGATATATATATATATATATAGACTGATTGGTAGGTATGTAAAGGGCGGTTATAGTTACGATTTATCATGGAAAGTGAGTTTATAAGGCCTACTATATATCTGTCTTTGGATATGCATGTCTGGTCTCTAGGGATACTTTTTTTTTTTTTGGTGAGAATTTCGATATATCTTACATTGTTTTTATCTGCAGATTTTTGGATTACAATGGCACATCCATTGTATCTTGTGAGGTTGACTGCAACAACATTACCAATTGATGGGTATGTTCCATTCTCGCAATTAATACCAACGGCAATTGTAATACCTCTCACCGTGACTAATACCCAGACGGAACAGCCTTGCCACGGTCGGCTAACTAAACTCCATTATTCCGGCAAGGAAGGAAAATTTTGGTTCGGACATTCGAAGAGCCAATACAAAGGAGTAATAAAGCACACCTAAGGACCGAGAGGGAAATACCATATCAAGATTGATTCTCCGTCAAATGGGAAAATGGTATGGAAGGCCAAGCTATCGGCAATGTCCCTAAGTTGGTCGAGGAACCCATAGGTAAGATCTTAGGATTAGACTTATCTAGGAAGCCTTAGCTGGTCTAGGAGATTAGGAAGGGTTAAGGAAAGTTGGACTAAGGAAGGTTGGTACGGGTTAAGTTTATTCTCTCGCAACAAAGAAAGAATAAAATATCAGAACCACATGCCTCATTAGTGAAAGAAATATCAAACGTCAATATACTCAAAGGATATTTGTTCTAACCAAATATTCTATATCAAGAGGTTATTTTCGTTTTTAAGTTTTGTATCATTCACATTATAAGAAAACAATAGCTAGAGGCTCATACATGCTCAAAAACCATACTATCAACGTCCTAGACGAAAGTGGGTCATTGTTTGTCAATTGTCATTAGTATTAACAAGAAACGTAAAAGAGTCTCAATCGGCCTTTCTCTTTCGGCAAGATTATGGTTATGGTCGTCACACGCTCTATGTTGGGGATATCATCATTAGGATCATTGGTGCCAAGCTATTTTGGTTTGATGAAGCTACGACAGCCTGGATTGATGTGATAGGCTCTTACACACTCAAAAACTATACGATCAATGTCCTAGACAAAGCTGGTTCATTGCTTGTCATTAGTTTTGACAAAAAACGTAAAAGAGGGGTTGGCATTTCTCTTTTGGCAACATTGCTTAAGAAAGAAGGGCGTTCTGTTATTGCAACCCAAGTGTGGTTTGATGAGGTGTTCAAAGGAAAGCTGGAGGGTAATCTCAAGGTATTGTGCTCAACTTCTGTAACTCATTGAAGAGCTCTACAACAGATACATAGAGCTGTGAATCATTGCAGAGAAACCAAGTTTATCCGGAGGTTCTACTAGTGTTTAAATCTCAATTACTATCGTTGAGGTTTCATCTTTTATGTAATATTCTTGTGACTTTGCTGTTCTGTTACTGTTAAGGCAAGTCCTTGTTGATCTGGTTCTAAAAACCTTTAAAGGGAAAATTTAGATACATACATATATGATTGTTTCATGTGTTTTTTTTGTGTGTATTGTAATCTCTTAATTGCAAGTATTAATTGTTCAGTTTTCATCTTATGTTGTGACTTTGCTATTTATGTTACGTACTACTACTTTTAAAGGAAGCAAGTCCCCTTGTTGATGGTTTTAAAACCTTATAAGAGAGAGAATACATTTCATACATTTATGAGAGTCGTCGTCAAACATATTGGAAACCAACTATTCTCCAAGAATATTATAAAAGAAGGAAGAAAGAAGAAGAAAAAATCAAAACAAAATTGATATATCTATTGCTTGATCTGGTGAGTTCACCAAACCGTAGCAGTAAGAGCATGCATGCAATCCACTGAACCGGTTGGCCATGGCCATGGGTATGTTGTTAGCAAATTCTCAAACCACTCAAGCGTCCCTCGGATTTCCCCATCTTGGAGCTTTTCAAGCGCAATCTCCCCACACCAAACCGTTTTCCCATCACCACCTAACACATCCTCTTCCCACAAAATCGCCATTTTCCCACCATGATCCGCTAATTTAACATTTTTATTGGATGAAGGCAAGCTAGGCAATCCTTCCATACCCTTCAAAGTTTTCCATAATCTTGTCTTGTGGTCATACCATCCTATCTTTCTAAAATTGCAACGGTAGAACACGTTCTCTATCACACAGAAAGCTGATGGTGACGCCCTACCCCATCCACTGTTCATGCATAGGTCTACCATTCTCCATCGACCTTTATTCAGCTTGCAAGCCACACCTTTTTCCTCAGACCTCACATAGATTGTTCCATCATACCCTGAGCTTAAGTACTGAGAGCCTCCGCATATCTCCTCGCTAAGGATCTCTAAAAAGTCCCAAGTCTGGGTCTCCGTATCAAAAACCTCCATCCAATTCGTTGAATCCAGATGGTCACATCCTCCAGTTACATATATTTTTCCATCAAGGGTGCAAGCAGACGGGAACACACGAGGCACCCGCATGCTTGGAGCTTCACGTCATGTGTGGGAACGACTGTCCATGACCATAACGCTGGATGAAGCATTCTCCTTCGATCCGCTACCAATGACATAGATATCAGGACCAACCACTGCAACAGTACTACCCGCCGACATGGTAGAATTGGGAGGTGGAATCTGGACCAAAACTTTTCTTGAGCTATTTGGTCTTTGGTAGATAATGAACCAACGTAGTAGGTCAAGATCTGGAGCGAGTCGTACGCATATGTAGAGACAACTCTCGGTGCAACCTAAGAGGGTTCTGGTTTCGTAAAGGTCCCTTGAAGCAACGAGAGAACGAAATCGCTTACAGACTAAGGAGAGAGTTGGATAGTAATATCTTGAGACATGGGCTAAGCACTTTAATAACACATCATCAGGAAGCATAATAGGATTTCTTCTAAGTCTTTTCATCGGTGGCTCTTCTCCATCATTCATGGTTATCGATCACCTTTTTCACTCGTGTTTGGTTTAAAGTTTTCTTATCAAGTAATAAGATGATCTTTATTATTATTATTATATATATATATATATATATATATATAGATAGATTAGATGGTGGAATTATCTCTCATTCCTAATTACCTCCTCATTGGGAATTAGAAATATAATATATTTCCAAAAACATGTACATATTTTCCTATTTTAACTAAGATATTTTCCTTTTATCATTACGAAACAGAGTTAGAGTTAGTAAAATAAAAAGATAAACAACAAACATCTAACTTTCCAAAATATACACCATCAATAAGTAAATTATACATATTAAACTAGTTTGTTTTATAACTATTTTGTATCATCATTAACGAAAACTCAATAGTAAATCATTAGTAAATAGGAAACTTCCCTAGTCCCGGCTTTGAAGAGTACTACACATATAATCTGAATTCTTTTAATTTATAAATCTAAATTTTGTAAAAAAATATATGGACAAAAGAAATGTTTCATTTTACACAGATAAAAACACACATTGTGTATTGATTGACTGAAAATATCAAATAACAAATTGAAAGTAACGTCTATTTTGTTCAGAGGATATTTCCAACCATATTTTCCTTATAAATATTTTTGAATCATTCACATTATAATACTGTATAAGAAAACTCAATAGCTACACACGCCCAAGACGGGTTTGTGTGTAATATCTCTATTTTTGTTTTAATAATAAGAATATAACTGTACACGAGGGATCCATCAAGATTAAAGCGGCAAGTAACATATGGACTATAGAGAAACAAAACCCTAACTTACTCTTCTTGGTTTTGGTCTCTGATCCATTTGGTCGCTACCCATTTCTCTCCTTTGGTCACCGGGCAGCTCCCGTGAAGCGACGTCTGCAGAAGCAATGCAAGGTAAACAGCTACTACTATTAGCATGAACTAATCCAGGGAATTGGAGTCAGGAGAAAAAAACTGAAACTTTGGTTTTACCTGATCAATCGTTCCATTTGGAAACACGGAATAGAAAAGAAGACCATCTCCTTTCCGAGGTTTTACTTTCAACCCAATACATTGCTTGTAATCGTATCCGGTGCCCATGTTCGAACCGTTCTGTCAGACCGAGAGCAATTGAATGGAATCAAAACTAACAAAAGGGTCTGAATTCTGAAATATGTTAAAAGTATGCAACGCTATATTATAAACTGACCTCAAATGGAAACATGGTTTCACCGCCTTCTTCCACGTCAGATAAGTACAACAGGAAGGAAGCAATCTGTGTAAAAGCAAGCAAATGAGGTCTCCACGATTCTAAAGAAAGCTATAGATATGACAGGTTTTAAGGATTTTACTTACCCTTTGGCTTGACTGTGGTCCATATTCAGTTGGGTTGAAAACATCATAGTGGGAATCATACTTTTGGCCAAGTTCATACCTTAAAATATTGAAAGACTGCAAAAACAGCAAATCTCTTGTGATAATAATATATAGCAAACTCACCACTCTTTTTTACAACATTCGATAATAAATGTTGTTGATTTCAGAAATCTGGATCCAAGATTTTGCAATCTCTACATTTAAAGGTTCGATAAGCACTCAACCAAAGGCCACCAAGCAGTACTAAGTAAATGCCTTAAAATGCATATTGCCACTTTCATAGTAATCAGAATAACATGCTAAGTTTATGATTCACATGGGGGGTTGAATTAGAGAAATGTAACCTCTCCATGGGTCCTTGGGATCATCGTAGCCCTTGCGATCTTATTTTCAACAGAATCCAGAGCACCAGTACTTTCTTCTGAAGCACTGATAAAAGTTCCTGAGCTGCAACAAACACACACGAGACAAAACAATGATGGTGAGGCTTGCTGTCGAATCTTAAATTGAAGAAGAAGACAAAGCCACATGAAACTTGAAAGAAAGAAAAGACCTTGTTCTAGTGCCCTTAGTGTTCTCAGCAGTTTCTCCTTTCCGAAGAGCCAAAGCAGAAGGTTTCAGATTAATCTTTGCTCTGTCGATAATAGCTTGGCATTGTTCTGCAGTTGCGAAATTCGGAAAATATATAGCCCTCGGTCTCCAACTCAGTACCTGACAATTTCAGAAAAACTAGCCTCAGTTGACCTTAACTGCTAAGAAAACTCAATAATCTCACACACATGACATCAACCAGAAGATGAAGACAGACAAACTTCAACTAGCACAGTCACAAACATCTAATACTTCAATCAGAAAACAAAGTTCAAGTAGATCAATCAATCTTGCCCTAACACTAATCGATTTCACACCTCATTTGCAAATCTTAGCAAAACATCTTAATAATCTAAAATTAGCAACAAATCAGACCTGAAACGGAATCGATCCAACAGATTCGTCTCCAGTAACACCATGAGGCATCGAGACAGCTTCGTCTTCCACATTCTCCACCATCTCCAACATTCTCAACCTGGGTTTAATACGAGGCACGTTCTATTCCCAAGACAAAACAAAAAAAAAAAACCCAATCGATTAGTCACAAATACGAGATAGAGAGACTTCAAAATCGCATCTTAATAGACCACATGGTTAAAGGATCAGCGAGAGTTTCACAAACCTGAGAAAGCAGAGTGGAACCATAGAAACCAACGAGGAAACAGAGGGAACAGAAGACGATAACTGTGGCTAACCCTAGCTTCTTCCTCTTGTAGCTCTTCAATCTGCTCTTCATCGAGCCTTTCTTCCGTCCGATCCGATAAGGTTTCCGATGAAAATATTCGCCGGCGTGAGTAACGAACCTCTCAAGTGCGAGACGCTTTTGCTTTTCCTTCGATCCAGTGGAGCACCCAAAAAAAAAAAAGTTTCTATTTAAATATGTTTTATAATATTTTAGTTTTACATCTCTCGTTGACCAATTTTTTTTGGTTTGTTTTGGTTCTCTTTACGGTCAACAGTCAACACGTACCAAAGATGCGCCCAAATTAATATGGTTGGAGTTTAGTTTAGGTTACATTTTATTAAAATTTGATTGCGTAGAATGTTTTTAAGTTTTGGTTATGGAATTTTGAAGTTATTGTTGTTTGAATTTGGTGGCTTCTCTTGAGTTGTTTTGCCTGAATTCAAGGCTATGATTATAAATTTGAAGTTTTTTTTTATGGATATGTGAATATAAGGTGGATATGAACTGCAAAATTATTCACATTTTATAAATTTTCTAAACTGAAGGCTGTCAAATACAATAAAAATTGCAGTTATAAGCTGAAGTTGTATCCATGTATGATGTATTTATGTTTTGCTGATATTTTATTCTTAAAAAAAAACTCATTTTCAAAAACTTCATTTGAGATCACTATCATGTATCATGATTTATTTTTCAATCTACAAGATAGAGATCACTATCTTTCTTCTCAAATGCTAGTCAATTACCAAAAAAAATTATATTAATAACAATACAAAAGTTCAACAACAAATGTCTTAATGTGTATATTTAACAAAATTTTGTATAAATTATAACACACTTGTATGTTGTAAGTAAATCGTATATGTTAAGAAATCCCCTTATAAATAAAAAATGATTATTGATCGCCTTTATTACATATAAAATACAAAAACAGAGATTGAATAGTCTCTCTTCTACCAGACTCATTAATGAAAACAAATTGTTTGTTCGCAATTTAAGTGTAGTCTAATGTAATAATCAAATTAAATATATATTTAATTTTTGTGTTAGTAGATCAACAAACACTTAAAAAAAAAAATACAATATACGGAAGGCGCAAAGTAATAAATCATCCAAATTAGTTGTTCTGCTCATATTTTTAAAATCTCACTCTTAAAATACTTTTTCAATTGAAAATATTTCTAAAAATTTGAATGCCAAAATATTTTTAATATATAATTGTGTTGTCCACAGAAAAAAACTATTTGAAAATATTTTTAGTTTTTTTTATCTATAATAACTGATCCATCATAATCTATTGATAGTGTAGAGTTGCAGTGTATACGATCATATCATACCAATATCATACCAATGCTTGTTAGCCCCATCAAATCTGAAAGATCATATCATACCATATCATACCAATGCTTGTTAGCCCCATCAAATCTGAAAGGTTTGATACTATTGCTAATAATTATTTACCTAATCTAGAAATTATATATCCAATTATTCAAATCAAAATATTTTTGATCGATTTTTTTTTTAGAAAAAATAAGATCAAGAGAGGCATAACTAACAAAAAATATGAATATAATTTCTTTTTAATTTTACATAATTTTCTCATTACTACATATTTTACTATTAATGTGATAAGAAAATGTGCAATTTGGAAACACATGTGCCAATGCGTAATAGTGGAGGTATTTGGAAAACACATTCACTCTAAAAAAAGAAAATATGAATAAAATATTAAAAACATGTCATCGTACAAATGCTTGTTATGTAAAAAATTTGGCACCATTGATAATAATTATTTACCTAATCTAGAAAATATATGTCCAGTTAGTCAAATCAAAATATTTTTGATCCATTTTTCTGTAATCAAGAGAGGGCATATCAAACAAAAAAATATGAAAACAATTCCTTTTTAATTTTACATAATTTTTATCATTATTACATATTTAACTATTAATGTGATAATAAAATATGCAATTTAGAAACACATGTGCCAATGTGTAATAGTGGAGGGATTTGGAAAACACATTCACACTAAAAAACGAAAATATAAATATTTTTTTTTTTTTTAAAATCATCGTCCAAAAAAACTCAATTTCAAGTCTGTATTTCTTCTAGTTGCCTCCGCGTATCTTTTATACAAGTCTGTAAAAGTCAATTTCATAATTATTACATGCGCAAAAAAACTTCTTTTTGATAACCTAATAAAATGGCGCAACTTGCAATTAGATTAATATTCACCGTTTTAATCAATTATCTAGAACAACACACAAAGAATTTTGACCAGAAGAAATAAAATATTTTTCTTATACAGGAAACCATAACGTGACAATAAAATTAGAATAAATACTTTAAGATGAGTAGATTAGCCGGAAATTGTATTCAGTAGTTATCCGTGTCTATCTTAGTTGACAAGCAAATATTATCAGCTTACACGTTAGCTACAGCGTTACTCATCGTTACCCATTCTCTTATTTACAACATTTTCATATATATAATATTTAATACAAAATAAGCTTGGTTTTTTTACATACACAATTTTAATTTTGATTATACTGACTCATTGTTGTTATACTTCAAAAGGGCCTACCTTTGTTAAAAAACAATGTTTAGACATTGACCCTGTAATATTTTAAATTAATATCTTATTAGTTTTCCAAAAAACACGACATAAAAGTAGCTGTTGATTTTAGATATTTTTTTTAGTTGGACCGCATCAGAACTTGCTTTTTTTTTTTTTTGTCTTTTTAATTGTTCCAGAAGAAAGATATTTATTTTTATTATAATATATACGGCAATGACGTTTATATGTTTGCCCTCTATATATATGGAAAAATACCAAATGGAGAAGAAACAAATTTTAGAAGAAAAAAAACAACGCGTTGGAAAAAGCAGAAAGGAAAGCATATAGAATAAGCACGGCAAAAAAGAACATAAATAGAAAAGAAAAACGACGCGTAGTCTACGTCGGATAATAAAGAACGGCCCACAAGTTAAGTAGTCCAAGTCATCTCTATCAGATTCTTCTTCATTCATCTTCTTCTTCACGCGGTATTCTTTTATACCCACCAACTCAACAACAACACACACATACAAATCTCTTCAAAACCGATCAGATCAAACGAATCAAATTCTCTATCCAATCGAATCCAAATTTCCCGTTGATTTTTCTCTCTCTCTCTGTTTCTCTCTACTCGTCGTACTCGACACTGTTTGTATCAGAAAAACCCTCAGTAAAGGTGTGAGATGTTGCGAGCTTTAGCACGGCCTCTGGAACGGTGTTTGGGAAGTAGAGCTAGTGGTGATGGTTTACTCTGGCAATCGGAATTAAGACCTCATGCCGGTGGTGATTATTCGATTGCGGTGGTTCAAGCTAATTCCAGGTTAGAAGATCAGAGTCAGGTGTTCACTTCTTCTTCCGCTACTTACGTCGGTGTTTACGATGGCCATGGCGGTCCTGAAGCTTCTAGATTCGTTAACAGACACCTCTTTCCTTATATGCACAGTAATAATCTCACTTCTCTTGATTTCAACATAAGAAAGATTTGATTTTTGCTATAAAGTTTTGTTCTTTATGATCTCTCTGTTTTGGTCTTGTTAGTGAATATTAAAAGGATTGTTTTTTTTTTTTGGTTTATGATTGCAGAATTTGCAAGAGAACATGGGGGACTATCTGTAGATGTTATTAAAAAAGCGTTTAAAGAAACTGAAGAGGAGTTTTGTCATATGGTTAAACGATCTCTTCCTATGAAACCTCAAATGGCTACTGTAGGATCTTGTTGTCTCGTTGGTGCTATCTCTAATGATACTCTGTATGTTGCGAATCTTGGAGACTCTAGAGCTGTTCTTGGGAGTGTTGTTCCAGGAGATGTTAGTGATAAAAAGAGTGCAGTAGCTGAAAGGTTATCTACTGATCATAATGTTGCTGTTGAAGAAGTTAGAAAAGAGGTTAAGGCACTTAACCCCGATGATTCACAAATCGTTATTTACACTCGTGGAGTTTGGAGGATTAAAGGCATTATTCAGGTATAGTTCATATATATAGTTCTGGTTGGCTTGCTTGCTTGCGTGATTTCATTTACATAGCATCTCTAATGATTGTGTTTTCATATATAAAAGGTGTAATCTGATGGTGTTTTTTTCTTTCTCTTTTCATTATTTATAAATGGGGGCTTGCGATGTTCCAGGAATCCGTCACACGGGCTCCTGCAACGTTTCTTCCCCAGTGGATTTTGTGCTTTTCTAAGAATTTACGGTAGTCAGAGCTCTGCATGATAATGAAGATACATGCTTTTTTGGTTGTTTGTATTCGTTATTGATCTTTCCATGAATGTTGAGCTCATTTGTATTGTTTGGCTGAATCGTTTTTATTTGCAATTCTACATAGGTATCGAGATCAATTGGGGATGTATACTTGAAGAAACCGGAGTTTTACAGGGATCCTATATTCCAGCAACATGGAACTCCTATTCCTTTGAGGAGACCAGCAATGACAGCCGAACCCTCCATTATAGTAAGGAAACTTAAGCCACAGGACTTGTTTCTGATATTTGCATCAGATGGTCTCTGGGAACATCTTAGTGATGAAGCAGCCGTAGAAATCGTCGTCAAGCACCCAAGAAATGTAAGTTTTGCCCCTACAGTAAGAGCTTGTGTCTTTCTCTCTCTGTTAGCTACTACTTCAGATTTTTAACTCTTCGGGATCTATACAGGGGATTGCACGGAGACTTGTTAGAGCAGCTCTGGAAGAAGCAGCAAAGAAGAGAGAAATGAGGTATGGAGATATAAAGAAGATTGCAAGAGGAATTCGACGACATTTCCATGACGACATAAGCGTAGTTGTTGTATATCTCGACCAGCATAAATCCTCTACTTCATCGAATGTTAAATTGGTACAGCAAGGAGGCATCACAGCTCCACCTGACATCTACTCGTTACACGCTGATGAAGCAGAACAACGAAGATTACTCAATGTGTTATACTGACTTCTTTTGATTTTTATGGTAAAAAAAAACTAAAAAATGGTTTGCTTGGGAAAGATCCTAATAGGGAGAAAACAACTTGTTTACACATTTGTTTATTTGTTTTTTACTACAAAAAATTGTTTTTTTTTGTTACTTAAATATTGGAGTTGGATTTGTATATTCTTTTACCAGCAAAGAAGAAAACGAAACCCTTTTCTTTTGGGGCATAGCAGTTTTGGATTAGTGTGAAACCGTCCAATTGTAGCCGACTTTTTCCAAAACTTACCAAAATAATCGGTATCTGAAACTGTTAAACCGAGCATAATCAGTCACTTTCCAATCCAATTTCCAAAATTAAAATTAAAAGTGACTGATTCAACTGAACGTTCGATCCAAAGTTCCAAACCAAACCGATTAAACTGAACGTTGGAATTGAACACTTTGAAACAAAATAAACCGAAATTTCATCTGGTCCAAATCCTTGACCGAATGAACTGAACAATTTGTCTTACTCGAACCGAACCGAACCGCAAATGCCCCAAGCCTAACATGGTGGGATGTGTTGCTTTGAGAATGAATTGAAGAGCAAAAATTTCAAACTCAAATTCAACAATTCCGGAAGACTATTCTCAGAAACTTTCCCACGGAAGTAAAATCACAAAACGATGAGCGTCACACTTATGGTCGCAGACGCCGTTTGGTCGGACATTGAATCTACCGGCTCAGGTCATCTTTTTTACTTCTTCTTCTTTTTCCTTGTTTACAATAATAAATCAATTTCGTTGAATTGTTCCTTTTTTTATGACAGTAACCGAAGAACAGCTCTCAATGTTAGTTATCCCCAAAACCAATTCAATTGATTTGATGAGTATGATTAGGGTTTGATGTTACAAATTGTTGTTTGCAATATCAGCTTGCATTTGTTGTTTGGTAAGAATCTTGAGAAAGCAACCAGAATAATCGACAAAAGAGGTGTGAAGAAAATCTCTGGCTTACCTAGTGGGAGATCAATCTTTCAGGTGAGAGAGATCAACACATCCCACTGGTTTATCAAAGAAAAGTCAAAAGATTTGATAATCTGACAAGATTGGTTTGTGTTTTTTTGTCAGGTTGTGGGAGAATCTCAGAAGAGAGAAGAGTATCTCTGCTTCCCAGGAGATTACTGTGGATGTTATTCTTTCTTCTATGATGTTGTCAGCAGAGGAGAGCAACTATGTGTATGACTCTTTTTATTTATTTATTTATTTAGATGATTCCTTTTAGATTTAGAGTTTGTTATCTAATGTTACTGACTTTTGTGTTAATTCTACTGGTGTTCTTTTGGCAAGTGTAAGCATCAATTGGCTGCGAGGTTGGCTTCTTCTTTGGGTACATACAGCGAAATCGAGGTCTCAGATTACCATCTTGTCTTGATCCTCTCTAAGATCTGAAGCTTTCCATACAAAATAATAATATTCATTAGCTACAAGTTATGTCTTTGGCTTATGCGTCGTGCCAGAGTAACCTGGGATCTATCTATCTGTGTCTTTTGAGAATTATATATGCGGATCAAGATTCTTCACCTATATATTGCTTGCTCTTTTCTGTTTCACTTGTAGTATGTGATCAATCCATCAACAATGAAGTTATATGAGGCCATAGTTCTGGCTCTTTGGCCTTTAGAACTTTGCTCGTAAACTTTTTTGGAAACCAAACAACAAAAACAGTCAGATTAACTAGTTAAATGGACCAATAAGAATCGAAGACGAGGATCGCAACGTAATCCTTAAATAAAATCTGGACCGTCGAAACATGTCATTATAATCGCACGTCTATGGAAACTAGTCCTTCATTAATCTCCCAAAATTAACCGACCTAATTTCACCTTAATTCCCTCACTATATAAATCTTTTTTTATTTACTAATAATCTCTCATCTCCACCCAAAGTTCAAAAAAAAAAAACACATAAGTAAGCTCTCTCTGTCTCTGTGATTCAAATCGTTCATCGTTCTCAGATCTTTTTTCTTGATTAAGGAAGGAAAAGCTCATGGCTCGTACGAAGCAAACCGCGAGAAAATCACACGGAGGTAAAGCTCCGAGGAAGCAACTCGCCACCAAGGTTCGTTCTTTTAGTTTTGGAATTTGTTAAGTTTGAGTATCTTCTAGCTAGGGTTTTCGAATTTTGCATGTAACTATTGATTGTGTATTCCGTAACGTAGGCGGCGAGGAAATCTGCGCCAACCAACGGTGGTGTCAAGAAGCCTCACCGTTACCGTCCCGGAACCGTCGCTCTCCGGTAAGTAAAATTTTCACGATTTCTTTCTTCTTTCTCCCGTCTCATCATTGTTTTAAAAAGTTCTGAAGTCGGTTTGGTTTGTGGAAATCAAACAGTGAGATTCGTAAGTACCAGAAGAGCACAGAGTTGTTGATCCGTAAGCTTCCGTTTCAGCGTCTTGTTCGTGAAATCGCTCAAGACTTCAAGGTATTATTATGGATCTTAAAACCCTAGTTTATGTATCTTGATTCTAATCAATTTGTTTTAAATCTCGGTTTGTTATGTGTAGACGGATCTGAGATTCCAGAGCCATGCTGTGTTAGCACTTCAAGAAGCTGCTGAGGCGTATTTGGTGGGTTTGTTTGAAGACACTAACCTTTGTGCCATTCACGCCAAGAGGGTTACGATTATGCCTAAAGACATTCAGCTCGCAAGAAGGATTCGTGGGGAGCGTGCTTAGAGATTTGTTCTATATGATCTTTATCTAGCTAGGGTTTTCTTATTGTCTTTACTGGATTTTATTCTTATCTTTCGTTTCGTTTTGATTTGGTGTTAGTCTCTTCTTTTTATAACTAAAAATACAATGATCTTGAGAGCTTTTTTTTTTTCTGAGATATTATGAATTTGGTTACTGATGATATGATTTGCTTCTCTTTGAATTGATGAGCATTGTTCTTGGAGATGTGTTCCTCAATGATCGTTGTTGATCATTGTTCTTGGAGAAAATTTTATTAATCCACTTTTGTTTCTTCTCTGTTTCAACAACAGTTTTGTTGAATCTACTCTGTTTCGTGTTTACGTTTGTCCGTTTATCGGACAACTTGGGCCCAGTTGGGGGGCACGAAATCAAGGGAATTGGCCATTTAAGATCGACCTCGGCCCAATTATTCGTGTTATTGCCCTAGAGGCCTAATTACTGTGTTTTTTCTTTTCAATGTGCTTTTAGTGGATAAAAAATAGGCCTAATTAGGTGAATATTACAATTTATCTTTTAATGAAAGATTAATTTAAACTTCACCAAAAGAGAAAAAGACTAGTTTAATGTAAAAAAGAAAAAAAAACTTAAACGGATTGAATTAATTTATAATTATGTTTAGCCATACAAATATACAATCGACTAAGTAAGTCCAACAATTTGTCAAAAAAAATCCAATGATCATATGTTAATATCTTAAAATTATAGAAAAAAAGACATGAAAAGATGGTCGGAGTTATATTTTTACTTGAGGGGTGTCAACATGTTGCTTAGACATGTACATATTAATTAATTTAATAAAAGCTAAATTAAAATTTATAATTTCATGGTTGTCATATGAGTTGGAGAAAACTTTAATCCTTCTCTAACTCCACCACAAAATATATATACTCATCTTTTATTTTCTATATAAATAGTTTTGACATACTATATATTTATTCTTATATTTAGAAACTCTATTTTCTAGGAAGTTGCTGGAGGTTCGTAATTTACGAACATAGATAGTACAAAACTGGATTCTGACTGGGAGAGAGCGCTTGAAACCACGCAGATCGCCGTTGATTTCAATCTGATCGCCATTGATCAGCAAGGTATGATAAACTGGATTCTGACTGGGAGAGAGCGCTCGAAACCACGCAAGGTATGATAAACTCTGTCTCTAGATTCACGTCTTTTTTATTTTTTATTCCGTTCTTTCGTGGTCGCTCTTTTGGTCGCGTTTAGCGCAAGAAACTGGATTTTGGGTCTTATCAAAAACAATAAAAGAGAAGAAAAGAATTGGATTATACAGTAAAACCTCTTTAAATCAGTGATATTGGGACCATGACGTTTTATTAATTTATAGTAATATTTATTATTTTATAGTGTAATTATTAATTTATAAATATATATTTTAATTGTTTAAATTCTAAAAAATTATTAGTCGAGAAAATTTTAGCAAAAGAAGATTAGACTTTCTGATGTTATAAATTTTATAGTTTTAGAATTGAATTTGTAAATTATAGAAAACATTATTGATTATAAATTATAAATATTATAAACAATATCAATTATACACATGACATACATAAATTTAAATTTATCGATAGTAATATTAATTGTCGTATTTTAATAGCCTATAAAACTATCAAAGTGAAAATGATGCATATTTAGAAATTTGAAAACTTTTTTTAAAATTAACTATTTTTATGACATGTTATATAATATTTTATATCAATATAGTTTGAAAATACAACATAACAATTGTTTATATATGAGCTCTTGAAAAAAACCAAAATAATAAAATATACATTTATATCAGCAGATTATATATATATGAAAATTACATGATTATTAATTTATGATATTATTGAGACCATATTTTACAAAAGAATTTCAAAAAAAAATATTATCTTATTATCTTATCGAATTTTACTATTTTTTACACTGGACCAACTTGGGACCAGCAAATATTAGTTTAAAGTGTTTATTAATTTATAGAGGTTTTACTGTATATATATTGGAAATGTAATTAGTGGTGAGAGTTGAATCTTGAATTGTCTGTGGTGTTTTCCTTTAAAACTCTCTTCTTCTTCTTCTTTGTTTGATCTCACCACTTTTAAACTATGTAAAGCTCTTGATTACACCAGTTTCTTTTGTATGTCTATCATCTCTAGTAGTAGGATGAACAATTTGCTTGTTGCCTTTGTCTGCGGGTTATTAATTTATCGACTGTCTCTTCTTTTTTACAGTGATGCAGCGACTTACACATGCAATACATTGCTGAGGGAAGCAAGATCGTGGACTCTGCATTGCTTCCTTATGTGGTTGCTTATAATGAGAAACTCAACAACTCTCTGGACTTGGGTCAGAGCACATTGTGAACAACTCGAGCTCCAAATGTTTCACATTTTGTTTTCAGAAGCTTTTGCATAAATAAGTTTCATGTTTGTGTTTTCATATTTTTGCTGTTATTATTGAAACTTTTCTTGTGAGCTTTATTTGAAAACAGAATACATTTTCCTGCTTTATTCCACTTGTGACATACATGGAAAGTTCTCCAAGAAGACAAAAAATTGCATGACAATGAAGACAATAAAAATTATTATAGATGGTAGGATGACGTATCTTGGTTTGTTTCTTAATGAAGACTACTAGCTTTGTAAAAGTAATAATGGTGTGATTTGTTACTATTAAACTTACTCCAGTGGAAAAAAACTACATATAGCTTTGTAAAAGTAATAATCATTCCATAAAACTTTAAATGACTCATATAACAAATGGTTTACTAATAGAAAAAGAGATATTTGGCAGAATGACACTTTGTTGGTTGTTTCCTTCTTCTACTCTGTTTCGTGTTTACGTTTAGCCGCATCAAATCAAGTAAGTACTAATAAAGCAGAGCCGCATGGCTTTCAGCTTTGTGTGTGCTTTCACAAGCTTTTGCATATATAAGTTTCATGTTTGTGTTTTCATACTTTTGCATTTATTATTGAAACTCTTCTTCAGAGCTTTATCTGAAATAGAATACACCCACTCAAAGTTTAAACTTCAAAGAAAAGGAAAGAACAAGTGGATCTACATAATTAATGAGAAGAAGGGTCTGGAATCGAGTGGACAGAGAACTTCATGTTCTGGTTGCAGCCGTTGTGGTCTCCACTGACGAAGTAGTAAGTCTGAACCCTACGCAGAAGCAACTTGAAGCCCCATGATGAACCTCCTCGTGCGGCCAACTTCTTGCCTCTGGCCACATCGCACCTCTTGAAACTCTTCATGTCTGGGAGCAAGTAGACGTCGTTCTTGTTGCTCTGGTGCTTCTTCGTCTTGGATTGGGTTTGATCATTGTTGTTGTTGTACGTGAAAACAAGAATATCGTTGACGTAGAAAGGGGCATGCTTTGTAGCCCATTCTGTGTAACCATATCCGTTTTTCCACACAGTAACCGCAATCTTTCTCCCCCTTCTGATTGGAGTCGTGTGGTTGTGTGTAGAACCGGTGATGCTTGAGTGGTTTGAGCCGGAGCTGTGGTTGTTGTGTGTGGAGCCGTTGATGCTTGAGTGGTTTGAGCCAGAGCTGTGGTTGTTGTGTGTAGAACCAACGATGCTCGAGTGGTTTGAGCCGGAGCTATGGTTGTTTTGTGTAGAACCAACGATGCTTGAGTGGTTTGAGCCCGAACTATGGTTGTTGTGTGTAGGGCTAGTGCCGCTTGAGTGATTTTGGCCAGGGCTGTGACTTTTGCGTGTAGATCCAGTACCGCTAGAATGGTTTGAGCCAGAGCTGCTCCCCCAACCCCAGTCAATATCTGTTCCGTCTGAGTTCCATCCCCAACCCCAGCTTGAACCACCCGAGTTAGAGTCTTCTGAACCACCAGAAGCCGAGCCAGAAGAACCGCCGCCAGAGTTACCGGAGCTCCATCCCCAACCCCCGTTGGAACCGGACTGGCCGGAACCCCAACTCCAGCTCCAGGCTTCAGCACTCCCGGAGAAGAAGAACGCAGTAACCAGGAGAACAACGAGTAGTTTGCGTGCCGTAGATAGACCCATAGCTTCTTCTTCTTCGATCAAATATATTGATTGCTTTCTCTTTTTTCTTTTTGTTTTTGTTTGCTTTGCTTT